>NC_091455.1:204654333-204899333 GCF_027789765.1 Dendropsophus ebraccatus | reverse complement strand
GCACACAGCGCCCCGGCATCCTCCGGCCTCCCCGGCCTGTCCTCGGCCCCCCTGCTCTTCCCGGGCCGCTCCGGGCCGCACTCCCCGCTTCCGTTCAGGAGGAGGAGGCCGCTCCGCTCCGCCCCGTTCAGCTCCGGCTTCCAGGCGGTGGACGAGGCGCTCAGCTTCAGCCTGTGGGGAGCTTCCTGTGCGGCTCCGGTCAGCGCCGGGGCCATGTCCGCCATACAGGGAGCTCCGGCGGCAGCGGCGGTGGAGGAGGGGGGCGGCTCTCGCGTCACGGCTCCGGGGGTCCCGGGCTCTTCATGGCCCGGCCGCCGGGGGGTCTCTCTCCTTAGGCCCCCGGCACTCGAGGCGATAACTCGCAGCCGCGTCTCTTCAGAACGGCCGAAGCGCGGCGAAGGCCTCCTCCCCACCCGGGCAGCCAGGGGAACAAAGCTCCTTTACTCCTCCCCCCGCCTCCTCCTCCATTGCGCGCTTACCCCGCCCGTCGCCATCTTGTGCCGTGCCTGACACTCCGCGCCCCGGGACGTACCACCTCACTGTGACACGAAACACCGAACGACCAAACTTCCTGACGTTATTACTCTCGTTAATCGTTGCTTAATAAACTCTCCATATATCACTGTTAAAAACGACGCATAAAACCAGCGCGGAATGAGGAGCGAAAACATCGGTCCCCCCCTCCTTCCGACGCCAGTTGGTACGGTCCACCCCGACTGAGGCGACGTCCTGTTACCCCTATTGCGCACCAGGCTAATCTCCTTTTCCCGCCTCCCTCTTCTGACAGAATGTCCCGCCCCTGGCTCTGATTGGCTGAGCCCTGAACTCCTTTGTCTCGCGGCCTGTTTTTACATGTTTCTTTCAGGTTGGCCGCCCGGACGTCAATGGGCGTGGGCGCAGGTTCCGCCTTCCATCAACATGATTGACACCTATATTCACCAATGGGGTGAAAGCGCACAATTCCCGCCTTTCTCTCACACGCACTGAGTAGTCTCAGCTCTTTGGTCGTTGTGGCTGCAAATCCCGCCATGGCCGCTATTCCTCCAGTGTCGCTCTCGCGGATCCCTCCGTCCTTTCTCTCACCGGTCTCAGTGCTCATTAGTGATGGCGGCGCCCTCGGTTGTCATGCCGCTGCTTGCTAGACTGTGCCGGGTCTACTGGATCCCCGTCCGGCCGCTCTGTTCGGGGAGACACCGCTTCACTCCATTGCAGGCAGAGGACAAGGAACAGCGGCCGGCGCCTGCGGACAACATGAGGGCAGGTGAGGGAATTGCTGTCCTTTCCGTGACCTACATGTCCCGGGTGTAAGTGCTGACCCCTGACCGTCTCATCTGACCTGTGACTTCTAACCTGCTCAGTGTGTTGCCCATAGCAACCAATCACAGCGCTGCTCTTTGCTGTGGTAAAATGAAAGCTGCGCTCTGATTGGTTGCTGTTATCTTCAAGGACAGTCTTGCTCTGGAGCTGCTGGGAATTGTAGTTTGCTTCAGGGTCACCTTGTCTTTAACTCTTTACTGATGTCGTTTTCTTCCCCTCTAGATCCGAATCTTCTGAAGCAATTCCCGACCCCGAAGAACTTGCTGCACATGGCCGTCTGCCAGGCCCTGCGGACGTCGCAAATCCGGGACAAGCTGACCTACATCCACAGCGGCAGCGGCAAACAAAATGTGAGCGCCACCGGCGACAAACAGGGCTGGCCTTAAAGGAGAAGTCCGGCAAAATTTTTTTTTAAAACTATTCTATTGCTCCCTAAAAGTTTTACAAATCACCAATATACACTTATGACAGGAAATGCTTATAAAGTGCTTTATTCCCTGCACTTACTACTGCATCAAGGCTTCACTTCCTGGCTAACATGGTGATGTCACTTCCTGGCTAACATGGTGATGTCACGCCCCGACTCCCAGAGCTGTGGCTGCTGGAGAGGATGATGGCAGAGGGACACAGGGCACTGGAGGGACACTGAGCATACCTCTGCCATCATCATCTCCAGCAGCCACAGCCCGCACAGCTCTGGGAGTCGGGGCGTGACATCACCATGTTAGCCAGGAAGTGACATCACCATGTTAGCCAGGAAGTGACTTCACCATGTTAGCCAGGAAGTGACTCCTTGATGCAGTAAGAGTTGTAGTTTTGTAAAAGTGATGGAGAGGCACAGGTTAGGGAACATTGAATGAGAGAACCTTTTTGTGCCATTTTGGGTACACAGCTCTATTTGACAGGCCGGGAATGATAGAAGTTGTCACCCAACTTTCTGCAGACCCTGAATGTCTGTCCTCTATATGCGTCCATGTGGCACTGAGTACATTGGTTGTCCAGGAAAGTTTTATCCAAGCACTTGCCTGCTTTTGTTCTCTGTTATCAGCCACTTATCACAGTTTATTCTCTATAGGCATCCAAATTCCAGAACCACCATACATAAGTATGTTGGGTGTCTAAAAGTTTTGACCCTGCCATACATATACATTACTCGCCTGCCATTGTTCTCTGTTATCAGCCATGACTACAGGATTGTCTCCCCCCCCCCCCCCCCGAGACTTCACATAGTATCATTACTCTTCCTCTACTCTTTCCAGAAAGTTACCCTTCGCCTAAAATGGCCAAGACTCATCGAAGTAGAAGGTCACGGACCAAAGAAGATCGACGCAGAGCGGCAGGCGGCAGCCACGGCGTGTAAGATATTACAGGTGAATAAAAGTTATAAAAATGCCCCGTGCCACAGCGCACCACGCTCCCGGTCTCCGCTGATTGGAGGAGCACGTCCAGGCCCTACGGGCAGCCAGTAGGTGAGGCGGACAGCAGCTGTGACTATCTCTGAGGAGGTGAGGAGGAAGGGGGGGAGAGAAACCTGGGGATGTGGGAGAGAAGCAAGGGGGAGAAGTATGGTGGAGAGAAGCACAGGAGAGAAGCAGGGGGGAGAAGTATGGTGGAGAGAAGCACAGGAGAGAGAAGAAAACAGGCCCAGGTTTCACACTGAGTGAGTATAAATACATTTAGAATCTATATTATTAACTATATGTATAATATGTACTGTTTTAGTGTCATTTTGTGCCATTTTGGTTGGTGGTGTGCTCCGGGATTTTTTAAGTATAAAAAGTGTGCCGCGGCTCAAAAAAGGTTGAAATTCAATGCTTTAAGATGTCTGGATCGCGGGAACATGGCTGCTGGTTACTACAGCACCCATCTTCCTGTGTCACGCAGGGGGCATCATCACCCCCTCCCCCCCGTGACGGCGATCACTGTGATTGGCCGTTCAGAATTGAACGGCCAATCACAGCAATATTCCGGTATACTGGGCGGGTATACCGGAATTGAGAGGTGATTGGTGCTGCACCAATCACCGCAGTGCCTGGGCATCACGTGCCTGTGGCACCGATCATGGGTGAATCTTCTCTACTCCCCGAGAATCGGCGAGCAGGATCGTGTCTCTCATATGCTGCCACAGCTGCCGGCCGTGACTGCCCCGGCTTCCTCCGCCTCCCCTGTGTGTCCCCGACTCCTCCGAGACGCCGGTTCCTTTTCAGCCTCCTGCTGTGTGTTTCTCGGTTGCCGGCCTCCTCCCACGTGTTCTGCCGCCAACCCCCAGTGCTGCCTCTTACCCTCTTCCCTGTCCTGCCACCCTTTCCTTTTTCCTGCCACCCTCTGAGCTGCCACCTTCTCCTCTTACCCTCTCCCCTGTCCTGCCACCCCCTCCTCTTACCCTCTTCACTATGTCCTGCTGCCGCTCTCCCCTCTCCGCTGCCATCCTCTCCTCTCTACTGCCACCCTGTCCTGCCACCCTCTCCACTCCGTCCTGCCACCCTCTCCTCTCTCCTCTTACCCTCTCCCCTGCCACCCTTTCCTTTTCCCTGCCACCCTCTTCGCTGCCACCCTCTCCTCTCTCCTCTCACACTCTCCCCTGTCCTGCCACCCTCTCCTCTCTCATCTTACCCTCTCCCCTCCGTCCTGCCGCCCCTCCCCTGCCACCCTTTCCTTTTACCCTCTCCCCTCCGTCCTGCCACCCTCTCCGCTGCCGCCCTCTCTTCTTACCCTCTCTCCTCCGTCCTGCTGCCCCTCTCCTACCACCCTCTCTCCTCCGTCCTGCCACCCTCTTTTCTTACCCTCTCCCCTGGATCGGTGGTGGTATAGTTTCCCCTGCCTCTGCCCTCTGACCCCCCTGAAGCCCGCCCCCCCCCCCCCCCCCCCCCCCCCGGTGTGCGCTCCCCAATTAAGAAAAAACACACACAAATAAAATGTAAAAACAATACATAAAACACACACACCAACACTTACATGTGTAAAAGCATAACACTTACACATCCTTAGACACTTACACATCCCCCTCTAAGGATGCCTTCACGCACACCCGATCGCCAGTGAATTTCATGCTGCAGATCCAGTGTCAGTGCATCCCTATGAGAATACATACTCGCAGTGGGAATGACATCCCGCTGCGTGTATGTAAGTTGACCCTCCGCTGGCCGGAGCATACATCACCTCCTCCCCGCTCTGGCTTGCTTTGGGGGTTCTCGGCAGGACGTCCTGCTCAGCCAATCAGTGGCTGCAGTGGGGCAGCACACTGACTAGCTGCACGGGACCAGCAGACGCCGGGATCTCCGAAACAAGCGGAAGTGGGGAGAAGGTGATGTATGCTCCGGCCAGCGGGGGGGTCAACTTACATACATGCAGCGGGATGTCATTCCCACTGCGAGTATGTATTCTCATAGGGATGCACTGACACTGGATGCGCAGCGTGAAATCCACTGTGGATCCGGTGTGTGTGTGTAGGCACCCTAAAGAAAAAACGGCCCACAGGTTGTTCTCGGCTGAGGAGGCATACCCCTTGGTTGCCTCCGATACTGAGACAACCAGTGAGGGAGAAGAGGAAGATCCCTCGTTCCTTCTTTCCTTCTCATTGTCATCACCATTTAGTGATGATAAGCCTCCAAGGTGCCGCCCCAGGAAGCCCCCTCAAGTGACCCCGCCTGGACACCAGTCCCTGACACGTACGAGCCACAGATTCCTGAGTTCATTGGGGTCACCTATCCAGCTTCCAAAATCCAAATTGCGCTCCTTCCCTTTGGAGGCTTTCCATGCGTCGACTTTGCACTTTGTGTCCACATGTGGGGGAAATTGCTCTACATGATTAGTGGTTAATTTCTTCTTTTAACCCCCTGTGAACATGCAAAATTCCAAGTTACACCAACGTTTTAGTGCAAAAAATTAAAATTTTTCATTTTTACGTCACATTGCTCCACATGGGGTCCATATGCTCATTATACCTCTTGTTAGATTCCTTGAGGGGTGTAGTTTCCATAATGGGGTCACTTGTGGAGGGTTTCCATTGTTTTGGCAGCACGGAGGCTCTGCGACCCCCAACATGACCTCCGTCCTCCTTTCTGGCAAAATCCGGCTTCCAAAAGCCAAATGGGGCACCTATCCTGCGGGTCATGGCACAATATGTCACCATGTGGGGTATTTTTGTACTCGGGGGGGGGGGGGGGGGGGGGGGGTGTAATTGCGCTACAAGTTTGTGTTTTTCTTTTAACCCCTTGTGAACCTGAAAAATTTAAGGCTAGACCAAGTTTTAGTGTAAAAAAAAAAAATAAACTTTTTCATTTTCATGGCACATTGTGCCTGTCACCAGCGGGGTCCATGTGCTCACTATACCCCTTGTTACATTCCTTGAGGGGTGTAGTTTCCATAATGGGGTCACTTGTGGGGGGTTTCCACTGTTTTGGCAGCCCGGGGGCTATGTGAACCCGACATGGCCTTGTCCTCCATTCTGGCCAAATCCAGCTTCCAAAAATCAAATTGCGCTCCTTCCCTTTGGAGGCTTTATGTGCGCCGACTTTGCATTTTGTGTCCATGTGGGGTATTCCTGTAATCGGGGTAAATTTCTCTACATGATTAGTGGTTTATTTTTTCTTTTACCCTTGTAAACATGAACAATTTGAAGTTACACCAATGTTTTAGTGTAAAAAATTAAAATTTCCATTTTCACGTCACATTTGTATCTGTCACCACTGGGGTCCAGATGCTCACTATACTTCTTGTTACATTCCTCGGGGTGTAGTTTCCATAATGGTGTCCCTTTAGGGGTATTTGTTAGGTTTTGGCACCCCAGAGCCTCTGCCAACCAGAAGTGGTACTTTGAAAATTGGCCAATTGTAATGGAGGCTTCAAAATTCACTAGGCGCTCCTTTATATCTGAGGCTTGTGGTTGCATCAAATAGCGCGATAGGGCCACATATGAGATATTACCATAAACTGCAGAAACGGGGCAATAAATATTGGGGTGCATTTCTCTGGTAATAGGTTTATAATTATAAAGATATTGGATTACAATAAAATTTCTGTGCAGAAAATCAATTTTCAATTTTCTTACACACTTAGCTTTTATTTCTGTGACTCCCCTAAAGGGCTAAAAAACTGTCTGGATGTTCTTCTGCAGAGTTTGGGGGGTGCAGTTTCTGAAATGGGGTGCTTTGTGGGGCTTCTTAACATACTGTCCCCTCAAATCCACTTCAAACGTAAACTGGTCCCTTGCAAAATCTGGTTTTAAAATTCGTGCGAAAATTTGGAAAAATGCTGCTAAACTTTGAAGCTTTCTATTGTCTTAAAAAATTGAAGGCAAGTTTAATAAATGCTGCTAACACAGAGTAGACATATTGCTAATGCTATTTAATATATAAACTATGTGTCATAACCATTTTCCTTGCAAGCAGAAAATTTCAAAGTAAAAAAAAAATCAAGTTTTCACAACTTTTCACATTATTTTGGGGTTTTTCATAAAGAGAGGCTACAAGTAACGACTCAAATTTACCAGAAATATAAAGTATAACATGTCACGAGAAAACATTCTCAGAATCGGCAGGATAGGTAAAAGCATCCCAAAGTTTTTAATGGATAAATTGACACAGGTCATATTCCTGAAATTTGGTCCGGTCCTTAAAGTGTCACTGTCGTGAAATTTTATTTTGCAGAAATCAATAGTCCAGGCGATTTTAAGAAACTTTGTAATTGGGTTTATTATCCGAAAAATGCATTTTTATCATGAAAAAGCAGTCTGAAGCTCTCCCCCCTGTCTTCATTGTTCTCCTATGGAGAGAGCTAAAGAAAAGACCAAAACAGGACAACAAAGAGTTAATCTACAAATCCCTCACGGGATATCTCCTGTGACAGTCACCAGTGACCTGTCTGAGCTCGGATTACAGCTGTCACCCAGCTCCGTGCCTGTAATCCTCTGTTATCTGCTTTCTGCTGCCGGCTAACTCCCTCCTCCCTCCTCCCCCCTCCCCTCTCCCTAGAGCAGACAGGGTACGTCTCCTGCAACAAGTCACAATTTTCAGATTTTTCAGAGTGGATGAAAAAGAGGAAGGAGGGGGGGACCTGGGAAAAGGCTTTTTACATGCAGATAATGGCAGATTTGGCTAATAAACCCAATTACAAAGTTTCTTAAAATCGCCTGGACTATTGATTTCTGCAAAAAAAAAAATACGACAGTGACTCTTTAAGGCCATTTTGGGCTCCGTCCTTAAGAGGTTAAAGGGGCATTTCTCAATCAACTGGTGTCAGAAAGTTATACAGAAAGTTATCACTTTTATTTAAAAAAGGCAAGTCTTCCAGTACTTATCAGCTGCTGTATGTCCTGTAGGAAGTGGTGTATTCTTTCCAGTCTGACACTGCAGCTCTGCTGCCACCTCTGTCCACGTCAGGAACTGTCCAGAGTAGTAGCAAATGCCCATAGAAAACCTCTCCTGCTCTGGACAGTTCCTGACATGGACAGAGGTGGTAGCAGAGAGCAGTGTGTCAGACAGAGAATACACCATTTCCTGCAGGACATACAGCAGCTGGTAAGTACTGGAGAACTGGAGATTTTTTACATTTTTAAAGTAATTTACAAATCTATATAACTTTCTGACGCAAATTGATTTGGGGGGGAGGGAAAGAGTACCCCTTTAACACCCTTACAAGAATGCATGACACCAGGACTTATGTTCTGTTTCTTTGCAGGATCTTGGATTGTTACAGGCAAATAATATAGTGGAGGAAGGAGATACAGAAGAAAGTCTGGATACAGGACCGGTCGCCTCCCGGACGAGGAGCAGGATCCACAGCCGAGAATCCAGGTACCAGACGATAAAGAGATGGGATTTACATCCGGTCCTTTATGTTTCTCAGGCTTGTGGAATACCCAGAGACTCCCTACCTGCTCCTTGTCACAGTCCTGCTCCTTGTCACAGTCCTGCTCCTTGTCACAGTCCTGCTCCTGTCTCATGTTGGTCACAGACCACTATACTCTGCATCACTTCAATCACTTTTGTCTCTTTAGGGTAATCTCTACGGATTTAGCCAATGAAGAGGCTCAAGCCAAGAGCGCTATGCGTGTATTCTCCAATCCCAAAAATCTGATTCACTCTGTCATCCAGGCGGCCACCTCCTCCAGCTCCAAGGTAGGTCACTCGCATCTGTAGCCAAACCCCCGACTCTCTGTTATCATGAATCCTGAACCACACTGTTTTTGTTGCCTGTGTTTGAAGATGAGCCATTGACACCTTTCTTGCTCTTGGTCTGACCCAGCGTCAGTAATTTCTGCCAATTGGAGGAGACCATTAAACAGCTACATAGGGGTGTATGTTACTTACTTCTGTATGATTGTTGTTTCTTTCTCCATCAGGATTACATACATTATCAGCACATAGGAGGAAAAATGAACACCTGTCGCCTGACCCTCCAGTGGCCTGAATCTATGACTTTCGTTGCTAGGGCTCAGCGCCGGATTGAAGCAGAGAGGAAAGCAGCCGCCCTCGCCTGTCAGAGGCTGAAGGTTCAAAGCTGACTTTACCCGGTCCATTATTGGGGGTGGGGGGCATAGGGAAAGTGTTGTTCACATAAGTTGCTCTCTACTGCACCACCTGTAGACGTGCTGTGGAGACATAGACTTGTAGAGGTTTGTTTCATATTTGCTTCCCAGCATGCACTGCTATAGAGTGCCCCATTTGCTGAGAACTGGTATCAGTGTTAAAGTAAAGTCTTGGGGGAGTATTGAAAGATGGGGTTAGTTACTTTTGGGAAGGAATATTTATAATTATAATGAATCCATTTCTCTATTAGGATATGGGGCTCCTGGACCCTCAGAATCGGCCCCTTAGTAACGTCATGTACAATAGGACATCGATGCAGAAACTTCAGGAACAGCAAAGACAAGCAAAGTGGTTTCAGGTCCCGGAGGAGCTGCTGCAGAGGATCGAGGATTACTTCTACAGGGTAAGGACAAGGGTCCGTCAACCACCCCAAATAAGATGTATATTATGTGTCTGTGTTCCAGGCCTTGATAGTGGAAGAACTGTTATTTTCTGGTCCACTGATTTCCCCAACCTGTCTCTCCAGCATTACAAATCCCATCATACCCTTAGGCTACGTTCACACAGAGCAAAAGGGGCGGATTACGCGAGGAAATATTTCCGCCTGAAATCAACTGACTCTGAATTCCGAGCAGAATGTAAGCAGAATCCCTGCGTATTCCGCTAGGAAAGTGTTCAGCTCGTAATCAGCTCTTGACAAATTCAGCGCGGAATACTCGAGGAATCCGCGCTGAATCCGCATGCATTCAGCGCTGAAATTCAGCGAGTATTTGGCGAGTAAACTAGACTATACCAGAATATATACTAGAATCCTCCCCTCCCCTTTTTTCCCCATTTCCGCGCTGATTCAGCGCGTAATTTCCGCTTGTATTCCACGCTGAGAAAGAAAATCAGAGCCCCATTGGTCTGTATAGGCTTCTGCTAGCGGAAGAATGAACATGTTCATTCTTCTGGCGGAAAGCGGATTAGTTCAGTGCGGAAATTCCACCGTGTGAACTGCAGAGCAGAATTTCCATTCAACACAATGGAAATTAGCTCTGCACCTATTTTAACGGCTGAAATTTCAGCGCTGATTCAACGCACAAATTAAGCTGCTTTTGCTCTGTGTGAACGAGCCCTTACAGCCTTCAGCTGATCCTTTGACCTCTTAGACCAGTGTTCTCCCACCTGTGGTTCTTGGACTGTTACAAAACGTTAACTCCCATCATATCCCTGATGGTCTGTGGGTGACCTTTTAAAGTAGAGATCTTGAATTTGAAAAGTACAACTCCCATCATGCTTTGACTATCTAAAGTTGATCCTTTAATCTCTCGCCCTAATAGCTTCCCTGTTGCAGAACTCCATATCCCATCATGCCCTGGCAGCCTTCAGCAACAGCTGGAGAGCATGGGGTTGAAGAACACTGATCTAAGGGATTTGTTTTTGGTGATCAAGGCATGATGGGATTTGTAGTTTTGGGATTCAAGATCTCTTGAAAGGTTTAGCTACAGGCTGTCAGGGCATGATGGGAGTTCTAGGTTTGCTACAGTTTGGGGGGGGGGGGGCACTGATCTAAGAGCAATCAGTCAGCTGCAATCAGTTACAGCATTATGGTGATTTTACATTGAATTTTACTTTTCAGTTTCCCTTAGAGCCCAACACCAAATCATGTTTCCAGGAAGACTACAGCGAGACCTCGTATGCAGAGATGTCAGATCAGTCAGATATGTCCCCTCACTTCTCTAATCCAATCACAGGCCAGCCGTACACCCCGCTCTCTGAGGCTGAGGCCTGCCGTATCAACCGATCACTGGAGGAAAGATGGGACGACAGCATCGCCTTACAGGATCTGCCCGCGGACCACCATCGTGAGGCCATCCTGTCCACCATTAAAAAGAATCAAGTGGTGGTGATCGCTGGAGATACTGGATGTGGCAAAACCACCCGCATCCCGCGCTACGTCGTGGAGGACGCCATCCTAAGGGGCTGTGGCGCTCACTGTAACTTGTTAATCACCCAGCCCCGCAGGATCAGCGCCGTGTCCGTGGCTCACCGTGTGGGCCAGGAATTGGGACCGCGTCTTTCCCGTAATGTGGGCTACCAAGTCAGGCTGGAAAGTAATCTGCCGCCACGTGGGGGAGCCCTTCTCTTCTGCACTGTTGGGGTGCTGCTGAAGAAGCTGCAGACAAACCCAGCGCTGGAGGGGGTGAGCCACGTGGTGGTGGATGAGGTGCACGAGCGGGACGTGAACACTGACTTCCTGCTGATCCTCCTCAAGCAGGTGCTAGATCTGAACCCCAACATTAAGATCATTTTGATGAGCGCCACTGGTGACAACCAGCGCATCTCCCGCTACTTCCAGGACTGCCCCATTGTGAGGGTGCCCGGATTTATGTACCCGGTGAAGGAGCATTACCTGGAAGACATCTTAGCCATGCTGGGTCGGACGTCCTACCAGAAGCCACAGGTAACTACACAGAATCCTTGTGGCTACAGGGGCCGTGTACTTAGAGCTTTGCTGTTGTGTCATGAAACGATATCTCTGCTTGCTGTCACAGACTCCACTCCCATAATGCTAGGGCAGCGGAATACCTTTCCTCCTGGTGCAAAACTGCAACTCCCATTGTGGGCATAATTGAAGTTGTAGTTTTGCAATAGCTGGAGGGCTGCTTCTTGGGAAAAAAAAAAAAATAATCATATACAGCAAAAGACCGGCCTCTGTTGTCTGGCAAGATGGGAGTTATAGTTTTGTGATTCAAGATCTCTGCTTGCAGTTGTGGATAGAAACAGTTTTGTTCGTGTTCACAGGCTGAAACTGCTGATCTGTGCTGCTAATAGTATTGCGTTGATCAGTGAGATTGGTCCTCTGCTAATGGTCTGTCCGAGCCAGGGTCTTTTGGCAAAAACAGAGTCAGGCTAAAGGCCTAAAACTGCCATAGTAACCAATCGGACTCCGAAGAGGTGCGGCACCTGTCATTCAGGCATTTCACCATTAACCCTTTCACATCAGCCGACATATAGCTGAGGTAAAGGGGTTAAGAAGTCGTTTTGGATTTTCAGCCATTTAAGGCAAAGACCATAAGGCTACATTTACACGTTCCGCATCCCGCACGGAGCACAGACGTGGAATGCCTGTAACGGACAACACTAGAGGTGTTGAAAATTTGGGGAAATGAAGAATCTGTTAGAGATTCGGGCACGTTTCTGTGCACAGTGGATGTAAAAATGACCAGACCAGAAATGAGAGGCCAATGGCTATTCCTCCCGCACCCTGATATGTGGTTATCGTCTCCTTCTCTGAAGTTTTCTGTTCTTTGTTCTCAGACTAATGAGGAATGTGTCCCAGACCTGGATCTGATCAGTGATGTCATCCTTCACATTGACCAGCACGGCCCGCCAGGTGAGAAAGGTGGCCCAGTACATTGTGCATATTTTCACTGCCCCTCAAGGCCATGTTACACGGCCCAATATTCCCGTTCACACTGTTTTTGCAATCCGATTTTTTTTTTTTTTATTTTTTTTTCCATCCGCTTTTGCAAAAACGGAAGGAAAAGACGGATGCATTTGTTTGCATCCTTTTTTTTTTTTTTCATGGACTTCTATTATAAAAAAGTGGATTTGTGGTTGCACACAAATGCTTCCATTTTTTTCCATCTATTTTTCATTAGTTTTTTTTGCAAAAACGGATGAAAAAAAACAGATTGCAAAAATGTAGTGTGAACCCAGCCTTACAAAGCTTATTACACTGCTCGATTATTTTGCAGCTAGTTACCTGTGGCTTCTGTCCGTGCAGCCCTTGCTTTGGTGTAAAATAATAGAGCTATTACTTACCTGATCACTTACTTCCTCCAGCCTTGACCGTGGAATTCCTCAGTCTCTGCAGCTCTCACTTCTGGTCTCGTCTCTGAAGTGACAGGCCGTGTTGCTGTCCCGTCTCGGCCAGTGATTGGCTGAGTGGCCTGTCACTTTAGAGACGGGACCAGAAGTGAGAGCTACAGCTGCGGAAACCGTGGAGTTCCACAGACTGGAGGACCCCAGGGGAGCCTGGACAGCTAAGTAATAGCTTTATTATTTCAAACACAATGGTGACAGCGATCAGCCGATTAACTCTTACCGCTTCCTGTAATGGGGCCCTTCGTGTTCGTTTTCTATTTGGATCCAACAAGCCGTCTTGTCCATTCTTCACCTTTTGTTATAGTAAGAGCCGATCCTCTAGCACAATGACTGGTCCTGAGGAGGGGGCTGCAGTAGCACAACTATTGCTTTAGGCTATGAATGTCATGGAAGGGGGACTCTGCAACTGCTGTTAATTTGCACATTATGACTTCATGTGATGCATAATTTTGTGGAGACGCTGAGTGACTTGTATATTTTCTGCTTTGTTTGTAGGGGGCATCCTCTGCTTCCTTCCTGGTTGGCAGGAGATCCGCCGTGTACAAGAGATTCTGCAGGAACAGCTGGCTCATTGGAAGGATCAGTATCTGATCTTACCAGGTGGGTGTGATCAGTGTGAATCTTCTGGTGCTTTATGTGATCGGGTGGGGGGGTTGGGGAGACTCAAATATACAATACACCAGAACAAAGACTGCAGTGGGTGTCTCGCTCTGAAGTCTCCCGCTGTATCTGACACTGACCCCGGAGGAGAAGTCGGCAAGAAGCTGGAGAATCACACATGACTGCAGGATCAGACTACAAACTGTTTGTTTGCAGTCTGTAACCATGGATACATATGAGAGCTATAAACACAAACAGGAGGGGAATGTTACTTAAATGAAAGGGCATGTCCACTATGGCAGTGTGCTAACATAGCTTCTGTCCTTCCACAGTTCACTCCAACATCCCCTTGACAAATCAACAGGCCATTTTTGAGCGTTCTCCTCCCGGCATCCGTAAAATCGTCCTTGCTACAAACATTGCCGAAACGTCAGTCACCATTGATGATATTGTACACGTGGTTGACTCCGGAATGCACAAAGAACAGCGATACGACCTCCGGACAAAGGTACGAGTGGTATCTCTGCTCTAATGTGAGAAAAGATGGGGGGTGGCGGTATACAAGGGGCGGGGTGCAGTATACAGAGGAGTGAGTGTGAGCTGCATAATGTAGGATTTTTAGTTTCATCACTTTACAAGTGAATTATCTACATTGTTGCAGTTATCATTTCTACCACTAGATGGCACCTGCCCCTGCTTTGTTTCATTGTAACAGCACACTATGTGGTGTGGTTTGGGATTGCAACTAAAAGACATCTGCTCTGGGGCTCTAGCTTTTACAAAACTACAACTCTCAGCATGCCCTGACAGCCGTTCTATGGGTAATGACTCATAGGTTTCGTGTCTGGAGACCAGCTGGGTGTCCAAATCCAACGTGACCCAGAGACGTGGCCGAGCGGGGCGCTGCCAGCCAGGATTCTCCTACCACCTCTTCACCCGGCAGCAGCATCAGGCCATGCCTACCTTTCAGGTGGCAGAGATCCTGCGGACTCCATTGGAGAACCTGGTGGTCCAGGCCAAGATTCACACCCCGGAGATGACGGTGAGATGCCCCCCACGCACCCCTGCCTGTCCTGTTATGTATGAATGAGATTTCATTCTGTTTCTTCCTGATTTTAGGCCGTGGAATTCCTGTCTCAAGCCCTGGAAAGTCCTGACCGCTCCGCCATCATGGAGGCAGTGCGTCTCCTACAAGAGATCAGTACGTAATGGATGACGGTATCTGATGATTTACTTACCTGCTTCCGGCTCTGACTTTCTGCTGAGTTTGTGCTGTAAAACAGAAGCCAATCAGGAGAAGCAGAGCAGCAGTGTAAAGTATGGATGAGGGGAATATGTCAGACTCCAGTAGACAGTGTAGCAGAGCTGGAGGTACTGGTCATAGCTTTGATGTTGTGGAGCAGAGCGGCAGTGTACAGCAGGGGGCAGGGACTATTCATTTGAATAACACTTCATTACACACCAAACCTGACTGATGGTTTCTACTCCAGAGGTCCTGGATCACGATGAACAGCTGACATTACTAGGCCAACGTGTAGCCAGCATCTCCACCGACCCCAGCCTTGCTAAAGCCATTGTCCTGGCCTCCATATTCCGCTGCCTGCACCCCATGCTGGTCATTGTGGCCTGTCTGACCAAGGACCCCTTTCAAGGTGGAGTAATGAACAGGTCGGAGGTGAACCAGGTGAGCCAGATCAAGTTTCTCCATACATGTTCACGGTGTAACATTCCATATTGAAAAGCATTCTGATCGCTTCAAACAGCGCACTGTGTGGTCAGATATGGTATTGCAAGTAACACATCAATGATATTAATGTACTTTGTATAATTAAAAGGGTTCTCTAGGACAGTGCTTCTCAATTCCAGTCCTCAGGCCTCACCAACAGGTCATGTTTTCAGGATTTCTTTAGTATTTTACAGGTGATATAATTATACTCAGTGCATCAGGTGTTATCACAGCTGCTCTTTGTATGGGAAATCCCCAAATCATGGCCTGTTGGTGAGGCCTGAGGACTGGAATTGAGAAGCACTGCTCTAGGATAAGGAAAACAAGGCAATTTTTCCCCCCTGAAACAGCACTACTCCTCAGTTTGGATGTGGTATAACAACCCAGTCAAATTAAAGTGAATTAGGTTGTGTGTGGTATTACACCTCAGCTCGAGGACAGGGGTGGTGCTATTTTTGTCTTTCCAATCAGCGATAACTCCTTTTAATCTTATAGAATTGTAGCATCATACAGTGTGCATAACACTACATCTCCACAGACCTCTGCTGGTAGTGGGAGGTATTGCAGGTGCCAGAACAGATGGATGTTCTTCATTTTATAGCCCCCATGTGTTCTGTGTTGTGGTCTCCAGGTGAAGCAGAGGTTCAGCGGTCAGTCATGTAGTGACCACCTAGTGTACGCACGGGTTTACCATGCCTGGAAGTGTCTTCTTATGGGGAATGGCGGTTCTCGGGAGGACTTTTTGGAGGATAACAGGCTCTCCAGATCTGCCCTTCGCTTCATCCAAGGTGAGTTGTGTCCGAGAAGTTCTGGAGCCAGCGAGACCTGGCCGGTGCTGACCCCTCACCCTGATCTGTGTCCTGCAGGTCTTGTCACACAGTTTTCCTCCAACGTGAAAGAAGCTTCCCTAGTATATGAAGCAAGTGAATGTGTGGACAGATTCGCTTTGTGCAACCAGCTGAGCGATGAAGACGAGCTGGTGAAGGGTGTCCTAGTGGCAGGACTGTACCCCAAACTTATACAGGTAATGGGAAGCTGTGTACAGTGCATGCATATGGGGGGGCACCTCCACCCCGGCCATTTTATCTATTCACTGCATTTATCTTTTATTTCCCCCCCCCCATAGGTGAGACATGGAAACGTGGTCCGGGGGAAGTTTCGGCCCAATAGTCATCTTTACAAGACAAAATCTGGACCCATTCTCCTGCACAAGAGCACAGTGAACAGGTGACGTCTGACGCAATGCATTCTGGGACATGTAGTGTTAGCAGCAGGTTGTGTTTTGCTGGTGTGCAATCATAGACTGATCTTATGCTTTGTAGGTGCATATGTTATGTGTATTCTCTCATGCTTCTTGTGCTGTCGATACACTGTGTGACCACTGTGCCTCGTCTTACAGAGACGTGAAGAACTTTACCATGCCCTGGCTCACCTACTTCCAGGCTGTGAAGTCTTCGGGGATGGTGTTTGTACGGGACAGCTCCATGGTTCACCCCTTGGCCGTTCTTTTGATGACTGACAGCTCAGCCAATGTTAGAGGTGCGTACCCCAGACACAGCAGGGGGTAAGGGACTCTGTAACAAAGTGCATGTACAGACTTTCCTTACAGTATAGCTGCCCCAGAGATCAGTGATAACTGTAGCATTATATGGCTCCTATTCATATAGTACCTGGGTCAGTGGGGACCATTCTCCGCTGAGTATTGGGGATCAGTTCCAGTACGGGAACAGCTATGGGCATGTTTCAATTCCATTGACATGACAATTCTTTGAGCGGAGAGCCGTGGAAGCAGAGGTGCGTGAGGCGTCCCATTAAAACAGACAGCAGGCAGGATTCTGCGGCAGAGAGGTCTGGAATTCCGCCTCTTTTACTCTGTGTGAACAGACCCTTAGATAGCAATATTATCATTGTCACATGGTTGTTTAGTCAACAAGAAGGTAGAACAGTGTCATGTGACTTTGTGTTATGAACAAATCCAATACAATAAGAACAGAAGTAGAAAATCCGTCTGTTATCTTTAAAGGCAATGGGGGAGATTTAGTAAACATGGTGTAAAGTGATACTGGCTCAGTCGCCCCTAGTAACCAATCAGATTTCACTTTTTCCAAAGAGTCTGTGAGGAATGTCAGGTGGAATCTGATTGGTTGCTAGGGGCAACTGAGCCGGTCTCACTTTACACCATGTTAAATCTCACCCAATGTGTCATCAGAAAACGAATTAGTGTTTGAAGTTTTTATGTTAAACATTTTTTAAAGATTTTTTGACATTATTTTTCTAATTTTCCATTATCTAGTAAAGGGAACTTATCAGTCCAATTGGGCTGATATGGTTCCCTGAAGCACCGTTATACAGCTTCTGAGCAGCCTGCAGCTCATACTGGAGAAAGAGGGTTTTTTTTTTTTTTTTGGTTTTTTTTTTTACCAGGGCGTGTGGCTAGTCAGCATACTCGGAGGGAATGATTGGCAGAGAGAGGCTCATTACTGGCCTCTTTCCCTGTCAATCATCCTTCCAAGAGCAGTGAGTAGATATGGGCTGGGAACTGCCCAAATGACTACCTCCCTGCCTCTGCCTGACACACGCCCTGGTATACAGCTTCTGCTGCAGCTAGTACATGCCGTGGGCTGCTCAGGAGCTGTATACAGTGCTCCAGAGGCTGATTGGTTTCCTTTAATATTATTAAATAATCCGTTTGCAGTTTTTATTCTCACCACTGGGGCTAAAACTAAGCTGAGACTTCCTGTTGGGTCTGTGGTGATAAGGAGGCTGCTGTAAAGTGATCTGTACACCTTTGCAGTGTCATGTGACACCAGTAGATAAAAAGACAATAGCAGCTCCCTGTGATATGACCTCTTCACAGGTCACAGAGTACGCTCAGTAATGTTTCACATTTACCTCAAGGGGGACAGTGTCTGTCTATGTCCATGAGACTTTCTGTAAAGTAGGTCATTAAATGCAGTTTAAAAAAAGAATTGCAAAAGCAGCCCTGTGTCCCCCTGAGCGTTTTGACACTATTCTTGCATATCTGCATGCTTCTGTTCTTCATATCAAAGTTTTTAAAATTCTGTCATGCTTTTCAATATGGTGCTGGCCAGGAGACTCCATCTCCCAGCATGCACCACACCTATGTCTCCCTCCCCCATCCTGTCATTTCTCCCTCTTTCCCTGATTCTGTGTCTCTGCAGTGGGCTGGGATAGTAGCAGTAAATACTTACAACCCAGCCCAGACAGAGGACATGTGACCTTGTCTTGTAAACAAGACAGAGAAGTCTCAGTGTTAACAGCATTTTTGTGCTGACATGGGGTGAGATACCTAAAAAAGATTAAAAAAAAATAATGCAGAGGCTGTAATAATATCCAATTGCATATATATTTTTAACTTTTAAGGTACTATTAAATATTGCAAAGAATTTTTTTTAGTGGAATATCCCTTTTAAGAACAGCTCAGACGGCAGCCACCATAATACTGAACAAAATGTTACAAAAATAATAGTCAGAAAATAGAGAGATTCAAATAAAATAAGGTTTTGTATCGAATTCTAATCATTAAAGCGTAACTGTCATTTCAGGGTCATTTTTCTGAAAACATTAAATATCAATAGTACAAGCGATTTTAAGAAACTCTGTAATAGGTTTTATGTACTAAAAGAGTTCCTGTACTGAAAAGGCAATCTCCCAACCTCCCCCCTCACATCAGATGAAGCAGGATTTCTGTCTCCATTATGTGGCTATGGAGAGGGGAGGGGCTATGAGGAGTGAGAGAGCACGGAGGATTTCTGCAAAGCACAACACCCTGCAATCTTCTCTCAGTAAGTTCATAGATAAGCACTGACCTTTCTGACCCCAGAATCCTGCGGTTTAGGTGCCCAGAGAGTCTATAAACAGCTGACCTTCATGTCATCTCCCCCAGCCCCTCCCCCCTTCATAGGCTTACAATGGAGAGAGCAGAGCCAGTCTTCACTGGCTTTTCTGTAATGAAGACGTGTTTGCCTGATAATGCACAGATAAGAAGTCGGGGGGGGAGGCTGGGAAATTGCTTCTTGAGTACAGAAGGAGGCTTTTTTGGCTGATAAAACCTTTTACAGAGTTTCTTAAAATCGCTTATACTACTGATTTCTGCAATAAAAAAAAAAAAAAACATGACCGTTACGCTTTAAGGATGCCTTCACACGTAGCGGATTTTCCGCAGCAGATTTGACTAAATGAATGAACACAGCATTAAATCCGCACTGTCAAATCTGCTGCGGATTTGATGCTGTGTCCATTCATTTAGTCAAATCCGCTGCGGAAAATCCGCTACGTGTGAAGGCACCCTAAAAGAAAATTTTGGTGAAACCTTCCCTGAATAACAGAAGTCGGGGATGTGGGTTAGGTTTACAAGAACATTTCTTCAAGCTCTTTTGCCTGAATTCCAGAATATTCCTCCACAAACAACATGTAGACAAGTGTGGCGCTGCTTCCCTACTCCTAAATAATCTCCTCTACATGTATTTTATTGCTTCTGTGCATCTACAGTGACGTGGTTATGCAGACCCATGTGTATCCATAGCACTTTACATTCAGTAAGGGGATAGAGCAGTGTATTGGTACTTTTACACGGAGCGATAATTCGCCCAATTGCACGATTAACGATTTTGAATGAACGATTTTTTTTATAATCAGCGTTTAGATGGAACGATACATTATACGGAAAATTCGCTATGCGATCGTTTAAGCCTTTCTCACACATAGGGGAAATTGCTGAAAGAATGTTTACACGGAACGGTCTGCAAATTTTTTGCGTACGATCAAAAATGATTTGAGAACATGTTGAAAGATCAAAATGAACGTTTTTTTTTTGCTCGTCGTTTGATGCGTTTACGCATACGATTATCGTTTGAATTTGACTGTTATCGTGCAAAAATGAACGATCAATCGTCCCGTGTAAAAGGACCATATGGCTGCAGGATCAATCACTGACCACCTGTGTTACTATGGAAATACTTGGGTCTGCAGAGGAGCTGGAGATGGGAAACAACAGGATCTTATAGTGTTTGGCTCCTTTTACAGATCATGGGGAGAAGATGGTGGTATCTCTCACTGACACGGATCTTCTGAAGCTGCAAAGTGACCCCCGAACTATCACACTACTTAGTGACCTGCGCACGGCCTTGTCCCAGATGGTGGCACGAAACCTGCAAGATCAGCTCCCTCCACCGTCCGCCCAGGAGGAGACGCAATACACAGAGCTGCTGCACATCCTGGTGGAGCTGCTAAACAGCACAGCACATTGCTTTACGTCTCCCGCAGCAGCCGAGGAATGAGGCTGTGATGCTGCTCCGGCCCGTCACTTATTCCTGTGGAAGGTTCTTCCCCTGACTTGTGGATACTTACTTTCTTACTCTGCGTTTTAAGCAGAGAATATGGGGCACTGTTATGCACATGTTGGCCAAGTGTCTGCACTTTGTTTCTGTGTTATATTTGTTCAAAAGATTTATGTATTAAAACAGCAAATTGAGATACTGTCACCCCCTGGGGTATCCACTTTGTTCTGCATGATGTGATCTGTTCTAAAGTCAAGATTTAAAGGGTTTTTCCAGGATCAGAAAAACATAGGGGGAGATCTATTAAAATGGTGTAAAAGTAAAATTGTTCTAGTTACCCCTAGCAACCAATCAGATTCTATATTTTCCATTCCTCACAGATTCTTTGAAAACTAAAAGTGGAATCTGGTTGATTGGGGCAACTGAGCCAATTTTACTTTACACCAGTTTGATAAATCTTCCCAATACTGAGTATTCCCATCTCCATTAACATTGCTACAATTACAGGACATGGCAAGTGGTCTGGCTGGTGTGTGTATATATATATATATATATATATATTATACACATTCTACATATAAACTGCTGTTAGAGCAAAGTGGTGGTCGGTAACCTAGACAACAAGCTGTCAATGGGAGGGAATAAACAGCATATCAGGAAGAGGAGACAAGTTTATTAAGGTACTTGCAAATATTTAACTGGATGAGTTCTTAAACATAGTTCTAGATGGGAATACCTTAAGGATCTTTGCTTGTTGTCAGTGAAGGGAAAGAATTTTGAGCCTCATCCAAATTTGGTTACATTCAGTGTAGGAAATTCTAAAACAGAAGCAACTGAACAGCTTTCTCCTTACACAATGCGTTCACACTATGGAATCTTATGCGGTGAACATTCTGCTCCATTCTATTGCCCAGACAGATTCTGCTGTCTGCCCCCCATATCAATCATGGAAGAGCTCAGCTGAGCACATCACTCCCATCTCCCTGCCGAAGATGGATTCTATAATGAGCCTATGTAGATTGGACTGAAAGTTAGATATAGAGAAGAGCTCAGCAGGGGCCTAAACACCCCGACTGATCAACTATTCACACATGAAAAGTTTGTTTCATTTAAATTGACAGGGACACCTTAACTTTTATTCACAAACTGCACTGATCAGCATGACTAGTTTACAAGAAGCTGGTCCCTTTAAAGAGGTTATCCAGCACTACAAAAACATGGCCACTTTCCCCCTACTGTTGTCTCTAGATTGGGTGGGGTTTTGAAACTCAGTTCCATTGAAGTAAATGGAGCTTAATTGCAAACTGCACCTGAACTGGAGACAACAGTAGGGGGAAAAGTGGCCATGTTTTTGTAGCGCCGGATAACCCCTTTAAGGGGAAATCTCTTTGTCTAATAGGACCTGTAGGGGATGCTAGCCCCTCCATACTGTTTGTTGGCGAGAGGTTTTGCTATAAAAGCTGTTGTGACTCGTCCTGGAACAGAACTGTGACCCAGCTGAAATATTCTACCCCTTCCCTGCTTTGGGGAGCATTCAACTTCTTTTGGGTAATGTCTCTCCTCTAGGAAAGTGCTAAACTGGTGTATGGAGTGAAGCCGTGCACCACAAGAGTATGCAACATAGCTCTCCAAGAGGAAAAGACCTTTTCTACCCTAAATATCTGGCTCGGCATATAAGTTTTATTATACTCTAAGGCTATTTAAGGAGTTGATCCTTGATTGACGCCACCTCCAGTAGGTGACATGGGAGAGCAACCCTATTTTCCCTTTAGAGGGGTGTTTCGGAGGGATACATTTTTTAACCAACTGGTCTCAAAGTTCTACAGATTTGTAATTTACTTCTATTTAAAGATCTTGTGTCTTTCATTACTTATCAGCTGCTGCATGTCCTGCAGGAAGTGGTTAGTGTTGAGAGGACTTGTCAAACTGTTCAGGTTCAGCAACATTCACCGAACACTCAGGGAGATTTATGAAAGGGTGTAAACATACACCTGGTGTAAACTGCCCACACCAACCAATCACATAGATGAAAGCTGAGCTGTGATTGGTTGCTGTGGGTAGTTTACACCAGGTGTAGATTTACACCCTTTCATAAATGTTTGGTTGCCATTTTTTTTTTTAAAAAAAGCCACATTTTTTAGGACTCCCTAGGGCTGCATCCAACTTCTGTAACCACAGGGAATCAAATGCTAAGCGTTTGTTCAGCTTTGGCAACATTCTCCAAACCCAGTTTGACAGGTCCACTCAACACCAGAAGTGGTGTATTCCTATTAGACTGACAGTGCTCTCTGCTGCCACCTCTGTCCATGTCAGGAACTGTCCAGAGAAGTAGCAAATCCCCATAGAAAACCTCTCCTGCTCTGGAAAGTTCCTGACAGACATAGGTGGCAGCAAAGAGCACCGTGTCAGTCTAATAGGAATACAACACTTCTTGCAGGACATGCAGCAGCTATATATAAAATTTATTTTACAATTTCTCCCCCCCCCCCCCCCCACCACCAGTACCCCTTAAAATTAAAAAAAAGACAGGAAGGTGTAATTTCAGTCTGGCATCTGAGTACGTCACGTACCCGGCTCCTCCAGCTGATCAATTGCCCACTCCAGTCACTGATTGGCTGAGCAGGAATTCGATCAGCCAGGTACGTGATGTTACAGCTGGAGGAGCTGCAGAAAGCCAGCGGCAGTCAGAAAGACCCAGGAGCAGTGCTACAGGGCACATGGATAGGTGAGTATACTTTATTATGTTCCTGCCACCACTAAGGGCGAGGATAATACCCCTAAACACTCCCACCCACCCCCAATCATTCACATCACAGTTTACAGAAGAGTCGGACACTGCAGCGTTTCACATCTAGAAGCTTTTATTTCAAACTTTTACAATAGAAAGTTCCACAATGTGGAGGAGATAATATTGCTATCAGTATGGAGGAAGAAGCGGGAACAGTACAGTCAGGAAGCCGCCATGGTGGCTCCTATCAGCAGCATGTCAAACATTCAGTCACAGTCCTGTCCACACGAGACCCGACCCTCACAGCCCTCAAGGGGGCGCACTTTAGGGGCTAGTAATGCAGAGAGCTGCAATCCTACAATGACTTGGGGTCTTGACACCCCCCCCAATCATCATCAGTAAGGGTCCATGAGAAGTCCTGTTAAAGTGCTCGTCGCTCTACAGATACAGAGGGGGCTGCAGAGATCTATTAAACCTTTTTACTCTATGTAGCAGTCACTGCAGCTTTCATCTACTTCTACTCCATTCACAACCAAAGCTGCTCCATCACCAGCAAGATCTCAATGCTGCCCCTTGTGGCTGATAAATGGAACTACACAATGAACTATGGTAACACAGTGTGTTACCTGCCTTATCCATCAACACACAATTGTGAATGCAGCTCTGGAGGTCACTGGAGTAGAAGATACAATCAAAGTTGGTGACAACTACAAAACCCTACTGAAAATCTGCTTTACGTTCCGGAGATTGTGGATGAGCAGGAAGTTGTTATTCTATCAGACATTTGGCACTTAGTGAGCAGAATTCACCACGATCTGTCACATGGCGTGGCCCCCGAGATCTCACACGGATCGCCCGGCCGGGCCCTATGGGGGGAAACTACTATAGTGCAAACTCACACATGGTTAAAAAGTGAACACATTCACCAGAGCGATACGACGACACAGATTAGGACAGATATGTACAGCGCCCCCCAGAGGAGGAACATCACCTAAACATAGATTCCTATAGAAAAACAAAACATCGCTACAACATGCTCCTTAAGACGGACTTTCACCTTAAATCCCAGGAGGTGCAGTCACCTAGGAAAGCTGGGTGACACCGCCACAACCAGGAACACTACACAGAAGATGGAGACACTATCAGTGATGTCATCCCCATTGGTGGTGATCCAGTTTTCCCAAAGCCTGAACAGAAGTGATGCCTCAGAGTTTTAAAGGGAAAGTTTCTCAATAAGGATCCTTAGAATTAGTAGAAGCTTCTAACACAAGAAGAAATAAAAAATATGGAACAAAATTGCAGTGCCAGCCTCCCGCCCACCCGTCGCTGCCCGCTGCATGCTTTGCTTCTTGGATACATCACATCAATAATCTAAACCTCAGGCCAAGGGCATGAAGAATTCAGGATAAGAGACAAATGGCCGTAATAGATACCGGTGAACAGCACGAGGGGGCAGACAAACCTGGAGGATACCAACACTGAAAAGGGGGGATACACAACACATCCTTATGTTCCCCAACCTGGAGGTAAACTAGAACTGCCAGCAAGCCCAGACAGCAAACGGCTGATCTCATAAATCAGCGATCACTAATCTTTGCCCCTTTAGATCTTGCAAAACTACGACTCCCATCATGCATCAGGAGTCTGAGGTACTTTGCCAAAGGGCCAGCTGATGCAACATGATGGGAGTTGTAGTTTAGCAGTAGCTGGAGGCACAGGTTACAATATAGTGATTACTGTGCCGGCAATACAGCTGTGCAGTCTAGGCCTAGCAGGAGGATGTGCAGCTTCTCTAATGCAGCTGTAAACCCCAGTGCATGCAGGGCTGTAGCCGGGGACCTAGAGGGAACACACAGCAGCACAGGGAGGGGGCGGTCACCACAGGTGGGTCACTCGGGAGGGGTGGGGGTGCATATTAACACACAAGACGGACCATTTCTGTGTCATCCTGAAGCGTTCAGCACGGGAAACAAAGTTAAAAGACACCACTGCAATTTTGTCACATTTTAATGTCATTTTATTAGAAATCATGCAACATTTTAATATATTTATATATAAAAATACAAGTGCAATAAGAAGTGTGTAGGTCCAGGTGTCGGGGTCCGGAGCCCCCCCCCTCCCTCCCCCCACTGCCTAACCCCCTCATTATAATGCTTGTTCGCTTTGTCTGACACCCCACCCCACCCCCAATAAATTATTTACACGTCAGTCCTTTAGTGTCGTCACAGCACGTAAAATGTTAGTTCAAACCACAAATGGTACAAAGGAAAAAAAATTTCAAAAAAATATTTCTAATAAACCTTCAATAACATTTTCTTACATATTAAAGTGAACTTGTTCCTTCTGTCTGGGTAAGATAGCCATAAGAACATTCCTAATCCATCCCCCAACCTGCAGTACAGCTACAACTCCCAGCGTGCCCTGATGAAACTGCTGCAAAACAAGAAAACTTGTAAAAAGTTTTGGAGCGTTGTCATCAGGGCACGCTGGGAGTTGAAATTATGCAACAGCTGCAGAAGGTTGCAGGGAGGGGCCACCAATCTAAAGCTTCCCAGCTGTAAAACACGGCCGTCACGTGACATTCCTTAACCCAACGTGCTGGGCGTGCTTACCACTGGCCGCCTCCCCTAAACATTCTCTCCCCCTCTATTCTGTGCGCTCAGCAGGCGGCCCCCTCATCACGTACTGACAACTTTCCGCTTATGACTTTCATCGTACAACTTGCAACAACATTAAATATAAACTTTAAAAAAAAATCCCAAAAACCGCAAGCCCCTCGATATGTGAAACGTTTTCTAGCAATGAGGGAGCAGGAAATGAGATCAAGCGTCCTAGAAGCAACAGGTACAGGAATCCCCCCGGGGTGGCGCCACACGCAGCTTCTACGCTTTACAGTCGCACCGCGCGGGTGGAATACGTACATATACATATATATATATACTTAACATTTATTAATATTAAATTATAACACAGGTTTGTCATGAGGAGGATGTCAGAGCGACCCCCTCAGGACCAGCCGCCTGTCCATGTAGTCCCTCCCCCATCCGCCCCGGTCTCTGGCAGGTGATGGATACATAACCAGCGCTCACCGAGCTCCGCTACAGTATAGGTTGTGCTACTACTAAAAACGTCCAATTCGTAGAAAAAACGTCTAAAATAAGGTACCATAACCCTGGCCGGGGGTCTCCATCACTGAAACCAGACACCGGGGGAGGTGGCGGTGAGCCGGCCCCGTGGCTTACAGCGATACTGATGGCGTGGAGGGTGAGCAGCAGATGAACCGGTCCCGTCTGGAGCGGTGGAGGAGCCCTCTGCCCGGCTGATGTGCTGTGATGGAGAGCAGGGGGAGGGGATGTAAGTGCTGAACATCATGGTCGAGGATGCGGCAAGCGATGGTAGTGGGGGGGTAGTATTTGGATTTTTAGGGGCTGCAGACAAATTCTCCGTGTTCCATCTCTCGTCGGCAGGCCGGAGCAACGCGTCAATCTGCAGGGAAACAGTGTGACGATTTCGGAGGTGGGTGGAGAACAAGTAGGGAGGACAGATGATGGGAGTTGTACAGGGAGGAGATCAGACAATGAAAGAGATGGAAGACGACACCACAAATTCATCATTAGATGCCTGGAAAATAAAAGCATTTTGTATCTCAGATGTGGCGAGTGCCGAGGGCGCGGGGGCCCAGCTACCGCGCTAATAGATTCCTTTAATCCGGTCCAGACACTGAGCAGTGCAGAGGATTTCAGTATTTGTATCTGTACTTGCGGTAATCCAGAACATGTATTTTATATGAACACCGGATTAAAGGAACCGTCCTGTGTCATTCTATGTAACTTACATGTTGGCCAGGGCTCCAGATCCTGCAGCAGACACTAGGTGGGGCTCTAGGGGGCGCTATACTGAAGTAATAAATCTTCTGCAACCTTCTAATAGATGTGTAGCAAAATAAGACTCCCACCCACCTCAACAGCCTGGGGTCAGCTCACAGAGCATTGTCTAAACCAGGGATGGGGAACCTTTGGCCCCCCAGCTGTTGCAAAACTACAAATCCCATCATGCCTGGACAGCCAAGTCCAAGCATGATGGGAATTGTAGTTTTGCAACAGCTGGAGGGCTGAAGGTTCCCCATCCCTGGTTTAGACAGAGCAGGACTAGCTATGTACAACAGCTGGAGACCCCAGGATAAACCCCACCTATCCCCCCCCATATGACCCAGAGAAGCCCAGCCCTGGGAGGACCCCTCATATCCCTGCACCCATCAGGACCCCCTTATATTCTTGGGGTTCAGGAGGGGGAGGGGTCAGCAGCCACTCTTACTTGTCTCAGGTATGAGAGAACTGAAGCTCTGGATTTCCCTTTGATCACCGCCATCTACAGGAAGCGTCCCTCCCACTCCATTTTCCCGTGTGTCCACTGCCGCCGTGTTGTCTGTAGGTGTTGCTAGGTCCCCGTTCTGTGGTGCTGTGATCTGCTCTCCGCCATTTTCCTGTGTTAGGGTAAGAGGATTTTAATGTGAACAGGCAATGGAAAGATGTCACCTATACCCTAGGGATCCCCCTCTTCCCCACCTTTATACTCTCTCCAGGTTCCTGTTTTGTGGTTTCTGTCTTCTTTGAGGAATCTTCAGCTTTGGCATCAGCGGCGCCTGTGAGAGGGAGAGGAGGATTATGGGAAAAGACCGGACAACACAACGTCCTGCCTCACAAGAAATGTTCAGAATGTCACGCTATGTCCCCTGCACCAGAGCCTGCTCCCTGCCCATCACCAGCTATATCCACCATAACCTGCCCCCTGCCCATCACCAGCTATATCCTCCACAGCCGCCTCTCTGCCCATCACCAGCTATATCCTCCACAGCCCGCGCCCTGCCCATCACCAGCTATTTCCTCCACAGCCCGCCCCCTGCCCATCACCAGCTATATCCTCCACAGCCCGCTCCCTGCCCATCACCAGCTATATTTACCATAACCTGCCCCCTGCCCATCACCAGCAATATCCACCATAACCTGCCCCCTGCCCATCACCAGCTATATCCTCCAAAGGCCGCTCCCTGCCCATCACCAGCTATATCCACCATAACCTGCCCATCACCAGCTATATCCTCCACAGCCTGCTCCCTGCCCATCACCAGCTATATCCTCCACAGCCCGCTCCCTGCCCATCACCAGCTATATCCTCCACAGGCCGCTCCCTGCCCATCACCAGCTATATCCTCCACAGCCCGCTCCCTGCCCATCACAACTATATCCTTCACAGCCCGCTCCCTGCCCATCACCAGCTATATCCACTAGAGCCCACTCCCTGCCTGTCACCAGCTATACCTGCTAGAGCCCGCTCCCTGCCAGTCATCAGCTGTATCCACCACCATAGCCCGCTCCCTGCCTGTCAAAGCTATATCCACCAATAGAGCCCGCTGCCTGGCTGTCACCAGCTATATCCACCATAACCTGCTCCCTGCCTGTCCCCATCTACATCCACCAGAACTCACCACCTGCCCGCCACCAACCATATCCACCAAAGCCAGATCCCTCCCGGTACCCAGCTATATTCACTAAATTTAAGCTTCATCGTTGCGTTACACCTCCTCCTCCTCCTCAGCAGCCGTCCATCCTTCTTTACCTGTCTTGGCTTTAGCATTGGGTTTGGAACCACACTTGGAAGAAACTTTTGATACATCCACTTTCTTGTTCACGATCTGCACCTGTTGGGAAGACAAACACATCAACAATGAAGAATAAAAAATAAAAATAAAAAAATAAAAAAAATAAAGCAGAATGAAGCCCAAGAGGATGAGAGCAAATCAAAACGAAGGAACCGCCCAAATATCTGCTCCCCCGATGGACTATAAATCAGAGCCGTGGATGGACCTGCCGTATGCAGCCGGACCCTCAGGGGTCACCACCTAGATTTTCTGTCATTTTCGTTTTACCAACGTATGATGAGAAGTTCTGCAATCTGTGAATATCCATGTAAGATGCTCACCAATACCTCTGCTTGCTGTCAGTGACTGGTATCTTATAGACAGCCAAAACCTGCCACCTGTACTAACATACACAGCTGAGGGTTTGTTACAATGAATTAGTGTGGGCAAAGTTCTGTAAGGAGTCTGTAAAGAATACTTCTATTCACTGACAGCAAGCAATGTATCCGAGGGAAGACCCTGTAAGTGAGGGGATGCGGCCACCACCCTAAGACTGAACAGATATCAGGAGTCACTTTCCTATGCACCCTACACCCTCAGGTAATAGACTGTGCCCACCACCTGTAGCAGAACACACCACCACCTTGCCCCAAACACGTGCAGGATCTGACATATTGCCTGGTAGACATCGGTGCACCCCCACTGTACCCCAAAACCTTAGTACAGGGTCACCTTTAGCTGTAAGTGCAATGCGTCGGCTTCTGAGACCTAAAACAATTGCACTTGTCTGTAGCCCCAGACATCAGCCATACATTGTACTCTGTATAGCATTCTCCAACCTTTTGCAAAACTACAACTCCCATCAAGCACTGTCGCCTCACAGCTAAAGAGCCAAAGGGTGGACAGTCAAGGTATGCCTAGAGTTATAGTTTAGCAACAGGTTAAGGAACAGTGATGTATGGCTTCTATGGGAGTGGGAGCACTGATATATCAGGGAAGAAAGCCCTGGTGGTAAATAATAGCTGCCAAGTGCAGACTGAACGTCAGAGATCATCACTGACATATCTTACCAGCTAAAAATGACATCTTACCAGCTAAGGGTGGGTTTACACTACAGAATCCATTCCATGTCAATTCTTTCGGAGGACAGAGGAATCCACCCGACAATACAACAGAGTCTATGGCATAGGTGGAAATGCATATGGACGTGAGCGACGAAACCATGGCGGGTTATCCGCTCGGATTCTTTAGTGTGAACCCACCCTTGAACTGACATCTTACCAGCTAAAACGGACACATCTTACCAGCTAAAACGGACAACTGTTTACCAGGCGACTATTTACTCCCCACTCTGGGTCCCGGGACCACCATCGCAGTCCACTTAAAGCCCTAAGGTGTGATCTTAACACTTAAAAGCTTTAGGTTGTGAACAGCAGAGATGGGTGCTGAGGATGTAACCTCCGAGGTGCTGGCCGCACGTTACTCACTGGTTTGTGGCTGGTGGATGCTGGCGGCCGGCTGCTGCCTATGGATGCTTTGGTGGCATTTGTTACCTGTGGATAATAGGTCATTTAGTTTGTTCTGGAGGGTGGGAGGCGATTCAGGACAGAAGGAGGAGAAGAGTGCAGAAAGAAAGAAATAGAAAAGGAAAACTAAGAAATAACATCTCTGCACTGAGGTAATGTGCGGTGTATCCGGGGGGTCCGGCCCCTGTATGTGCAGGCAGGGGGTATTTTAGTGCACTCCCTCGGTTGCCTAATTTGGCCTCTGAAAAAGCGACAGACCCTGAGCGCTGAAGGCCGCGGCCGCCATCTGCTGTGCCGAACAGATGAGAGCTGCCAACACGCACGTTTGGTTCTCATGCACAAAGAAGAAGAAAAAAAAATAAAAAAATCAATCAATCTGCCCTAATATCAGCAAAGAGAAAACGAATTAACCCTGCAAGCACCCGGCATCACCGCCACATATAACGTTACTTGCAGGAAACACAGCTCGGGCCGCCGATTCATTACCAGAGGTCACGTGACGGCAGACATGTTCTTAAAATCCTGAATGAACCCTTATAATACTATACCGCATTGCATTGTGGGAAAGACATCTCCCCACACAGCTCAATGGCTAGACAATAAAGCAGCAGGGGGTGAAGGAGCCAACTTCCTGCAGGCCGCATGTATGTGACTGGAGTAAGGTAACGGAATTACGACGGTCCCGCTGCTCATACCCATGCCATGTTCTTATAACGGGAACCAAACCAAATTCACTGAATATCTGCACGTTGTTCTATTGTAGACTGTGCAGCACTGACTCAGCTCTGCTACATCTGTGTTATGTATCCAACCAGGGAGCTGGAGCAACCCGATCACCTATGCTTAGTAATGAAGACAGCTAAAGCTCTGCTCAGATCAGTCATGTGACTTCCCCATACCATACAATGGGGTCCGTCAGGTCTCGTCGCTCTTTGGGTGATGTAGATGTGAACACAACCCAACAAACCGACCGCCATGAGTTCTGTGTTACACTCTAATCTGACAGACTAATAGGAAATATGAAGCAGTACTGGGCAAAAAAGAGTTAGCACAAAGCTGCCATATGTGCCAGCTGACCGACAGCCTGAGGCCGCCCACAGCCGTCACGACAACCAATTACTCGAGTAGAGAAGCTACTGATCCGTTCCTACATTAAAGCAAACACATGCAGCTAAAGCCGTGGCGGGGTGCTGTGTGTCAGACACATGTATGAAAGAACACGGTCTAAGAGATGCCGATATCCAGCAGTGTTCCCTGACCTGTCACTCCAGCTACTGCAAAGCTACAGTTTCCAGCATGATAGGAGTTGTAGTTTTGCAATAGCCTGAAAAACACTGGCAGAGGTGCTGAACACAAAGTATCTTACAAAGAATGAGGGAAATTGTTTTCCAGTACTTATCAGCTGCTGTGTGTCCTGCAGGAAGTGGTGTATTCCTTCTACTCTGACACAGTGCTCTCTGCTGCCACCTCTGTCCATGTCCTGACTTGTCCAGAGCAGAAGCAAATCCCCATAGAAAACCTCTATTACTCTGGAAAGTTCCTGCCATGAAAAGAGGTGGCAACAAAGAGCACTGTGTCAGACTGGAAAGACTACACCATTTCCTGCAGGACATACAGAAGCTGAACAGTACTGGAAGACTTCAAATTTTAAATAGATATAATTAAAAAAAAAAAAAATCTATATAACTTTCAGATGATTTGAAAGAAAGAAGGGAAAAAAATTGCCAGAGTACCCCTTTAAGGCAGCTTACAGTGCAACATGGTGACATGATCACAGATCACTAGGACTCTATGTTCCGGTCCCTAGAGCCACGACCTGGCCAGAATGTTTGCCGATTTATGTTCTGCTAAAGAGAATCCCGTCTGGTGAATAATCATCCCGGGTAACAGTGACGGAGGTGCAGCGGAACTTTGGTGCAACTTGGAATGGTGAGACCCCATTATAGGCGGATACAGTTATTGGGAATTTGCAGGGTGCCATGACACTACCTACATTCGAAGTCTCTGCACTACCCTCAGCACTGAAAATCGACCAGAGTACGGCGCCCCCTCTACCCCACCAACACAGACGCAGTTAGTTCATGGAGCAGAAGTAAACATGTAATAGACACAATGGAGATTAAAGGCCCACATTGAAGCGCCACAGTGCCCGGCAGCCATACTTACATTCCCACCACCCGGGACATGCTTAATATTGTCCTTGGAGCCACACTTGGACTGAACATGGCTGTAGTTGACTTTTTTGGAGACTATCTGGACCTGGAGCGTGACAGGATGGGGAGAAAAATAAAAAAAAAATAAAACGGGACACAGAAGTGGAGAGGCACGGTTAGCAAAGTGACACGACACAAGGAACAGGACAGTGTTACGTGGATGACGGTGGGGAGGGAAAACATGAAGCAAGGGGGTGAGCGCAGCTACAGAGCAGACCTGCCTGCAATACAACCTATAGCCTCCAGAGGGAGCAGAGTCACAGGGAACCCTGTAACATGGAATGCTGCAAACCCAGTGTCATTTCTCCCTGCGTTCTTCCCCCATATTAGTATACGCAAGTACCAACCATCTATCTGTGGACCGATGGACAAATGGGTCATATAGAATGACCCTGTGCAAACATATGAGGAGATGCTGCAAGGGAGGGTCCCTTGTATGGTGCAGCTTATAAACGGCCTGCTATCCTACAATGGAGGGAGCAGCCCCTCCTAATCAGGAAATAAAATCTGCCGCACGCTTCGAGTCCTGGTGATCACGTGCGCGATACTTACCCGTCGCTCCGTACGTTCGCACACTAGTAAGTTCATAGTATTATAGGAGGAGTAAGGCAGATACACAACAGGTTACAGGAGTGAGGAAGGGAAGAAAGTGACAGGTCACTAAGGTTAAGATAGAAGTGACGAGAAGGAGGAGGAGGAGGAGGAGGGGACGAGCCCAGAGCGGCTCGCTGACACTCACTTTCCCATTGCTTTGCTTTTGCACGGTCTCTTTAGGGTCTGCCGGCTTAGTGCTGGCTGTTTTAGTGGCAGCTGGGGCGGGGACAGGTTTTCGGGCTGTGCTGGCGGGCACAGGTTTTTTCTCTACTTTTGCCTGCTGGGGGGGGAAATGTAATATGGTTTACAAGTCAGCATTAAGAATCGATAAGTCACATCTGTCTTCTAGCCACTAGTGGTTTCCATTACAGACAATGAGAGCTGACAGTTCACATGTGTAGTTCTGTCTGGTCCAGGTCTATTCTGCTGCAGAGCAGGAACCCGGAGACGACAAGATCAACCCTGTATATAATCCAACCACAGACAGCACTACACCAAACCCTCCTATCCAAATAGAAGATCTGGACAAATAATGGATTACATTACTTATCCTCAGTTACATCCTGTATTATACTCCAGAGCTGCGCTCACTATTCTGCTGGTGGGGTCACTGTGTACATACATTACTTGTCCTGTACTGATCCTGAGTTACATCCTGTATGATACTCCAGAGCTGCACTCACTATTCTCTGGAGTATCATAAAGTCCACTTGTAGTACATATACACTATAAGGCGATGCTCTGTGTCTGACAAATTGGACTAGAACAGAATCACAATTCCAAGTAAACCGACTGCAGAAAAACATAATCATGTCAGTGTACTCGCCAACACTCAGCACTGTGCACCATATATCTAACTGGTTAGCTGTAGCCTAAACCCATGTTGAATACTACAATCTTCCTTCAATGAGTGAGGACGACTCCTCCAGATGGTTCTGATCCTGTCCTGACCAGCCAAGAACTTGGTATCAGTACAAAAACTGCACAACAACCAATTCTGCAGCCATGACAGGTGACATGAGAGGGAGAGGCACAATGTACAATGTAAGAGCACAGACAGGACAACGTCCCTGCTGCTCACCTTCCCTCCTCCAGGCTGATGCTTCAGGTTGTCTGTGGATCCGATCTTGGAGCGCACGTTCTTCAGGTCTGGAGCTGTCGATGGACGAGGCTGTTTGGGGGCCGCGGACGGTTTGCTGGCAGCCGGTGCAGTGGAAGGCTTACTGGCAGGGGCTGTGCTTGTCCTGCTTAGTGGAGCCGGACGGGCGGCAGGCTGTTTCTTGGCATCTGCGGAAGTGCTGGGACCAGTAAGAGGTTTGGATGCAGCTGGTTTGGTGGTCTTGGGGCGGCTGGGAGCCGGGGCGGGACAGGTGGGAGCGGCTCCATTGCTCTTTGTTGGGTCGGATGGAACAGATTTGGGACGACTTAAATCTGCAGTAATAAAAAGGATAAAGATCAGGATGATTTTCTAAAGCCCATGAATGGCGCAAGCTGGAGGAGGTGTCTGCTTTGTGTTACTATGGGGTACGTTATTACCAGAATTTGATAGTCTGTCAACAGTGCCTGGCACACTGCTCTTAAGGCAGTATCACCAGACACTGCCTCAAAACCCTGGTATCGTTCATTAGCTTTTCTCAATCCATGCCTGGTCCTCGCCTTCCATTGTCTACTGGTACTGGTATTCACAAACACAACTTTTATTCTGGCAGTGCTGTGTCAAATGGGCGGGGCCTAGAGCATCCTTGCACTAAGCCTGCCAACGGTGACTATGCAGCCCAGAAACGTGTCGACCAAGAATAAAGGTAGGGATAGAGGTGCTGCACAGATGCTCTAGGCCCTACCTATCTGACACGGCGCCGCAAGAATTAAACATTTTTTTACCCTAATAACTGCACCAGGAAACAAGGGAAGTCCAGGACCAGGACCATAGACTGAGAAAAGCTTACAACCGGTGTCGATACAAATTTGTTTTAAAGACCGGATAACTATTTATACCTCATATAGTTCTGGCTGTGCCTGGTACTGCAGCTTAACATCAATAAAATAAAATGGATTCTCTCTCTTAAGGATAGTTCAAGGCAGCATTCAATATCAAAATCCCAAAAGACCCAATATTGATACGTGCGAGACATTTCGGTACACGCCAGCTTCTTTTTTTGGGTTGTGATATTGAGTGCTGCCTTGGATTGTCTTTGGATACATATGGTCCTTGCATCAGGTCTGGTTAGGTGTCCATTACACATCTGATCTGTAGGCAGTGCAGCTATAGACTCTTCCTGGTCTACTAAGGATAGGTCAGTGTATACCTTTCTTGTGTGATCTAAGCAGTGGCCCATCTATACCTACCTGTGCTGAACATTGCATATATCTAGCGTACTCCCCGCAGTCTGGACCACTTACCAGAAGGTGACTTTGCTGAATTTGTCTTCTTCGCTTCTGCCGCCTTCACGTCGTTCTTTAAAGCTGCAACAGAAGATAATTCCAGGCATGGCTGCAGTTACATTACGGTACACTTATTGCTGTAGAAAGTACTGCCAGGCATGCGGCTGATCTGCACAACATCTGCACAATTCACTGCAAGCCCCATTATCTTATATGGAATAGTGTCAGATACATCCGCAATAAATCTGAATATAATATAGGGGGGCTCCACCACAAGTCTAGCTCCATTTATGATGATCATCTCATGAACACATTAGATATATCACAGTCGAGGGGTCTGTCCAGAGAGTCTGCATGTTCAGGTAAATAACCCTTTGCAAGTCTACTCTCCCCCAAGAGTTCTAGAGCTAACTGGACTGTCCCAGGTCATTCAACATCTGGGTTCTTACTAATTGCATTTTCTTTTTTGTTGACTACTCTTACTGTAAAGAACCCTTCCCTGTACTGATGGATGGAGCAGTCTTACCATCATGCCTCCTGGTTTGCACAATCATATCACCCTGCATAGTCATCAGTACAGTCAGCATTAAACCCACTGCAGACCCCCAATATACTTTCCCGTTTGGAGCCTAAAAGTTATTCTCCGTATCGAAGGGGTTAAAGGATTTAAGATCACAAGTTTTCCAGAAATCATTTTGCAGCTCCAACCTGGCAGTGAGCACTTTATCTCAGTAAACCCCAAGTCCTTCTCTCGCAGGTATTATCCCCATTTATATCCCCCATGTCATAATCCCAGTGAAGATTGCTTTGTAGGATTTACAACGGCGACTCACTAGTTGGTCGTTTGGGGGTGAGGTTGGGTTTGGGAGCAGAGGTTCCTGTAGTATTCGCAGCTGCGGAAGTGCCGAGTTTAGTTGCTGCTGGGCTGGCCTTCACAGCAGAGCGAGGGGTGGTCACAGAGGTCAGGGGTTTCCTGTCTGGGGTCTTCACTGGGCTCTGTTAGTCAAAGAAAAAAATAACAAAAATTACAGAAAAACAAGGCTATAGAGTTCCAACAGATAATACAGGACAAGGATGCAGTTCATGACCCTTTAACATGCAGCAACCATATTGGTTTAATAAGGGGTGAACCAAACTGTCGACAGACAAACCAAGTTTAAAGGGGTTGTCCAGGCTTAGACAAACCTGTCTGCTCTCTACCACACCTGTCCTCAGTGTGGTTGGGATGTTAAAACTCAGTTCCATTAAAGTAAATGGAGATAAACTGTAATACAACACACATCCTAGGGAGAAGGGTGGTGCTGTTACTGCAGGGGAAAAAAAAAAAAAAAAGTTTTTGCCTGAATAAAACCTTTACAGGGCTGCATATGGAAGCAAAGGATTGGGGGTGGGGGGGGGGGTACCGTGCTGCGGACAGCTGTACTCACACACCTACAGGATTAATAGCTCCGCACAGAAGCCCACCATCATCCAATACGCAGAATCCATTCCCGCTGCTATTGATCCCCCATGCAGTGACCTGAATGCTGATGTAAAGGACGGTGTGAAGGGTAAATAACTGGAGCGCTCCGATATGGAGGCCATTGTCACATTAGTAATGGCAGATGGATGCAGCAGCTCTACGAGCAGCCGGACTCAGATTCTGGATAAAGCAGGGGGAGGATTTTCTATAGGAAATAAGAGGTTCTCCTGCAGAGATGCCACAATGCAGGGACTAAATATAGAAGAACCAACTGGGCACGTGGCATCCAGGGCAAATATAGGGAACCTGTGCGGAGAATGACGTGTTACCCGCTACCTATCATAGGGGCACTGAGCGATGGCGTGAAAGGAAATGACTAATCCCTCCAATCTCTAGTGCTCCATTTGTTAAAAACTACACCTCTAACTATGACTTTATGGCACTGTTTCCCCAATCTGGTTCTTCGCATGTTGCAAAAACTACAACTCCCATCATGCTCTTACCAAAGACCTGCAAAACTCTCTCCAGGTTCACCACTTACCTTGGGTTTAGCCTCTTTTGTGTCTTTAGGTGTTGTGGTTTTCGCTGCGCTCCCCAGGGGGCGCTTTGGAGTGGTGGTATTATTGAGGGTGGCTGGAGTGGGGGTGCTGGGCTTCTTAGGCTGAGCAGGTGTTGCAGAGAGAGGCTTCCTGGGGCTGGGGGCCGCCAGAGGTTTGCTCTTGGGGGTTGCAGCAGATTTGGATGGGGTCGCTGCTGTTGAAGCCTTTGTATTGGGATAGGAACAAAAACACACAACATAAAAAAAGCTGCGGATTACTGTGTTATAGGAAATCTATATGTCAGCTACTTGAAGGTTAAGATTTGGCTTTGACTACCTGTAATCCCCTACCGCACTATATGATCAACTGATCTAGATGTGCAGAAACTTTATTGGTCGCCAAATGGACAGAAACCAAGAAACAGATTAAACAGGAAGCCAGAAAAATTACAACGTACCTTCACCTTCTTCTCAGGACTTGCAGGAAGCTCCTTGGTCGGTGGAGCAGTAATGTCACCTCCTGCTGTAACATCTTGTGGGGATGCGACTGCTTCAGCTTTACCTGGAAGATGAAAACAAACGCATTGAGAACCAGAAAAGACTGTATGCCTGTAAGGATAATGGAGAATGTGTGACCTTACTGATCCTGAGTTACATACTGTATTATACCCCAGAGCTGCACTCACTATTCTGCTGGTGGAGTCACTGTGTACATACACTACTGATCCTAAGTTACATCCTATGTTATACTCCAGAGCTGCACTCACTATTCTGCTGGTTGAGTCACTGTATACATACATTACTGATCCTGTACTGATTCTGAGTGACCCCCTATGGCTCTGCAGTGGACATACTCTTCACCGTGACCTCTTCTCTATTAACCTGTGGATACCAGTGATGCAGACAGCCTTCCAGAACATGCAGGAGACAGCAGTGAGATGACACACAGCACAGGATCAGTAATAAGTAACACACATCACACAGCACAGGATCAGTAATAAGTAACAGATCACACAGCACAGGACCAGTAATAAGTAACAGATCACACAGCACAGGATCAGTAATAAGTGACAGATCATCACACAGCACAGGATCAGTAATAAGTAACACATCACACAGCACAGGATCAGTAATAAGTGACAGATCATCACACAGCACAGGATCAGTAATAAGTAACACACATCACACAGCACAGGATCTGTAATAAGTAACACACATCACACAGCACAGGATCAGTACTAAGTGACACACATCACACAGCACAGGATCAGTAATAAGTAACACATCACACAGCACAGGATCAGTAATAAGTGACAGATCGTAACCCACACATATTGTGCCTGTAGAGAATAGGAAGCATTGAATGGAGTCTGTACTGAGAGCGATGCAGCTAAAGCCTTACTATAGCAGCTTCATTCTCTAACCAAAATTTACAGGAAAAGAGAGTCCATAATAATCATCACGTTTGAGGTCAACTGAGCAGCATCCCGCTTCCCCCCCCCCCCATCCGCAGCCCAAACTTCTCAGTAACTTTCTATACACGAACACACACCAGTGCCATATTTCCTTTATAATAGAAACTGTTATATAATGGAGTCTCTTATATAAAGACTCCCTGCTGCGTCTGCACCACAACAAGTAGAAGCATCCAGCACTGAGCCCATTCCCTGAGTGTTTGCAGAGATGCACACGGTGAGCTCCGGACTGTCACATACAATCCATTCCCCTTCACAGCTCAGGGCAGTAAAGCGTCACCACCTCCACTGGAGATCTGCAAGGTGAGAGGCAGCGAGGTACAGACCGTGCATGCTACACATATGGCAGCAAGTCATAGAGACGGGTACTGCCTCACATCCACAACACAACAACATGTCAGGGGTAATCAGTATGGAGGGCAACTAACATCTACCATAACACACCTGATATCAGGCACACATGTAAATGTAGATGATCCGGAGTTACATTCTGTATTATACTCCAGAGCTGCACTCACTATTCTGCTGGTGGGGTGACTATGTACATACATTACATTACTGATCCTGTCCTGATCCTGAGTTACATCCTGTATTATACTATGGAGCTGCACTCACTATTCTGCTGGTGAGGTCACTGTGTACTTACATTACTGATCCTGAGTTACATCCTGTATTATACTATGGAGCTGCACTCACTATTCTGCTGGGGAGGTCACTGTGTACATACATTACTGATCCTGAGTTACATCCTGTATTATACTATGGAGCTGCACTCACTATTCTGCTGGTGGGGTCACTGTGTACATACATTACTGATCCTGAGTTACATCCTGTATTATACTATGGAGCTGCACTCACTATTCTGCTGGTGGGGTCACTGTGTACATACATTACTGATCCTGAGTTACATCCTGTATTATACTATGGAGCTGCACTCACTATTCTGCTGGGGAGGTCACTGTGTACATACATTACTGATCCTGTACTGATCCAGAGTTACATCCTGTAAAGAAAAAGTTTCCCGTTTTCCTCTCATACGCCATGTGATGTGGACACGCCCTGAGCATCTGCGCGCTTCGTGCCACTAAATCTGCAATTTATATAAGAGGCTAAAAAGCAAAATCATGAACCTTTTATTCGTCTTTTCCTACCAATCCCCGGCAGCGGTTTAATCCGGATTGAGGCTGCGGCCACTTCAGTAATGGCTGTCCCTAAATGATCCATGTCCTCAAATAAGGCGCTCTAAAAGGTTCGGCTCTCCCACTTCCCCAGGTGTTGCAAAACTACAACTCCCATCATGCTCTGACAGCCAAGGCTGTCAGGGCATGATGGGAGTTGTAGTTTAGAAACAGCTGGAGGGCCGCAGGTTACGGAACGCTGATCAAACATCAGTTCAGCCGTCAGACCATGACGGTTGGTGGAGACGTCCCGCATGGTATCAGCGCCGTGCCAGCAGGGCCCCCGATCCAGAGGATTATGTATATAAGGAGCGAAGCAATAATTAGCGCCCAAGGCTTCGGCTCAATGTGCTTAAAACGAAAAACATTTCAAGCGAATAAGTAAAAAAAAAAAAAAAGAAAAAACCTCTCCGAAGCGTTTTCCCATCATGTGAATTCTTCACGTTTCCACCAGATTATAGAGGAGTCTCCGTAATCTGCTCTAATCTCTCCGACAGATGGGAACCAAAAATAAATTCTACCCTCAAATCATTTCATGGCGAATAAAGGGGATTTATCAGAGAACATTTACATTTCTCAATATTCTGAGAGAGCCGGAACGAGGCGTGCCTTCTGCGTCCCACCCAAGCAAAATCCTTCCACGTTTTTGAAACATTTGGAATTAAAGGGGTGCACTCCTGCATACATGTTTTATTTCAAATCAGTTGGTGTCAAAAAGTTATATAGATTTGTAAATTACTTCTATTTAAAAACCTGCAGTCTTCCTTCTGGACATACAGCAGCTGATAAGTACTGGAAGAGGTGTATTCTCTCCAGTCTGACACAGTGCTCTCTGCTGCTACCTCTGTCCATGTCAGGAACTGTCCAGAGCAGCAGCAAATCCCCATAGAAAACCTCTCCTGCTCTGGACAGTTCCCGACATGGACAGAGGTGGCAGCAGAGAGCACTGTGTCAAACTGGAGAGAATACACCACTTCCTGGAGGACATACAGCAGCTGATAAGTACTGGAAGACTTGAGATTTTTTTTAAAAGAAGTAAATTACAAATCTATAGAACTTTCTGGCACCAGCGAATTTGAAAGAAAAAAAATGTTGCTGGAGTTCTCCTTTAAGTCCATTAAAAAAAAAAGAATTCCTAATATTTATAGCGACCTATTTTTTCTACAGGAACTGTTTCATGTACATGCAGTTATTTACTTTTTATTTAAAACTTGGAAAATTTTAGCTACTTAAACATTAAGGGGGAGATTTTTCAAAGGGTGTAAAATTTAGACTGATGCAAACTGCCCACAGCAGCCAATCACAGCTCAGCTTTCAGCTCTAGTGAAAGGAAAGAGGAGCTGTGATTGGCTGCTGTGGGCAGTTTGCACCCGTCTAAATTTTACACCCTTTGAAAAATCTCCCCCATAATGTTTAAGTAGCTACATTTTTCTAAGTTTTAAATAAAAAGTAAATAACTGCATCACTGCATCTGGTATTCTGAGGTATTAGAACTTGTCTGCTGCTCTGTTATTTTCCACTTTTTCCCCTGATGAGCCCACTTTGTTAGGGGAAACACGTTGGGGGGGGGGGGGGGGGAGATAATTGGGATTATATACAGTTTTGTACTGTAGTGAATGGTTGTTGCGTTCACTCTCATTTGTATGCCCCCTTTGTTGTTGTTGGTGTGAATGTAGGCTACAGAACAACTTCATTTACCAATTCTGTGTCCCCATGTTGCAGGACCCATGTTACCCTTCATTGGGTCATCTGAAGCCATACAGGGACAGGAGGGGGATTACTGTTCATCCTGCTGTCCCTGTACAGGGATCACATGTCCCCTGATCCACCCCCTGCCTGAAGCAATATCTGCAAGCACAATATACCTAGCTCCCACTTTAACCTGCTTTATTATACATCCTTGACCAACGCGGCGGCCCTGGCGGTGTTCTTGCCCGAGGCAGATCCTTTAGTAGCTTCCCTGCCTGCGGTCACTGCCCCGAGTTGTACTCTTCTTCCAGCACCCAATTTACCTAAACTGGTCGCCATTACAATATTCGGGTTACTTCCCACCTGTTCTTGTTTCATGAAAATGCAGCCGATATGTGTATAAAGATCACTTTTTTGCACTGATCTGTGTGGATCTCCACCCTGTGCGATCAGCAGCTACTGAAGGGCACGTATGGAAGCAGTGATGGGCAACCTGTTCGACTAGGTAGATTTTCTGCTCAGGGAAGGGACACTGATCTATAGCATAGAGCCATATGTAATTCTACAATCTCCCTGTAGGGGCCACTGCAGAGAGAACAGGCGGCCAATGGCAACTTCCAGCTGGTTGGCGGAGGTTTTGTGCCAAATAACTTAAGACTGATTATCGCCCCCAAAAAAAAAAAAAACGTTCCGAGAAACTCTCGTTCCCAATCAGTCGCCTGGGTAAAAGAGCCACAGAGAGATTTACACTGGTTTCCTGCATTTCCGATCCTTCCTTACAGACATAATAGGGGCCTTGGTAGGATGACTGTACACAGAAGTATGATCCTTCACAGCCTGACATGTATTTATAGAGAGATCATTAAGTATAGACAGATGTAGCAGAGCTGAATAATTGTTTCCACAACATGCAAGATCAGTCGGGCCACTGGCACTGCCACCTTTGCCCCTGACTAAGCAATGTCATATCACAGCAAAACTCCAATGCTATGCAGTTTCCCCCCAGGAGCGTTGATCACTAATATAGCACATTGTGGTGACAGCTCTGTCAGCACATATATACACTGTATTTACTCCCACACCTCATTTTATCTGGTACAGTGCCGCACAACCCCTGAACCATACACATCGGCATCTCGCCAATTCCACATATCCGTCGCTATCCCTGAAGCCCAACGTGATAGTCATTTATTTCAGGGAGTTAGAGCAAAAGTATGTTCAGCCATTCCTCCTTTTTTGTAAGAAAGATGGGTGGCATCCATAACGGCTGCCATTACAAAAGCAACAAAAGGTTGTCACCAGGTTTCCCAGACTAGTGAATAACAAAACATGCATTGGCCATTCAGACACCTGGAAAAGTTGGGTGCCGGTGGTATTTGTCGTCACCCAGCTTTCCCATGCACAGATACATGCAAGATACACCTGAGGTTTTATTTTTACTTGATCCCTGGATTAGTATCCGATGATGTCAGAATACACTACTCACCCTTCTGGATGTCCGGCTCTTTAGGGGACAATGGGGAGACTTTGGATAGGCCGGGATCAGTGACACAGGAGGTCTCCTCCAGAGTCTTCAGTCTCATGGTCTCCTGCTCAGATTTCTTATTCTCAGAGGAGTTGGAAGAAGCGAGAGAACCGACAGGAGGTTCCTTTTGCTTTGTTTCACTCTTGCTCCCAGTGCCAGCTTCCGGGATGTCATCCAGCATTGTCAATGGCGTGGCCAAGGACAGAAGGTCCTGACTGGTAAAAGACGGCCCTTCCTTGATGGCAACTTGCCCCTTCACAAGGGAGGAGGAGAAGCCGGCAATCTCCTGCCTGGTGCTGAAGTCGTAGCCCGTACTCTGCTCTTCGGCCACGGTCATGGATCTTTTCATAGAATTCGCTTGTTTCTTGGCCAGAGCGGTCTGGTTCAAGCCACCAGAGGGTGACAGAAGATCATGGTTCTCATTTCCTCCTGAAGTATCGGGATACTTATCAGCAACGTTGACGGTCTGTGGAACGGCCAAATGTGAGCACTCTGACATGGCGCGCCTGATAGCCTTCCTCTGAGAGGACGCTCTGTCTAGTAGTGGACAATCATCCAGACTGTCAAGCCGATCATCTGTGTCCATAATGTACCCGTCCTCATCTAGGTCACTGAAGTGATTGGCAGGGATAGGCTTGAAGTCATCCTGTGCCAGCTCCACCATTGTCTTCGGAGGCTCGGCATGCCCGCGGGTCATCTGGACGGTGCACCCATTCTTTAAATGATTGTCAGAAGAATACTTCTCGGTCAGGATGGGGTTAAAATTGGAATTCCAAACCTTTGTCTCGTGGTTCTGGAAAAACATCTCCGGCTCGGCTCGTCCAAAGATCTGCTGTTCCTTCTCACTGGCAGAAAACAAGCCGATCCTTGTTGCAGCTTTTTCCTGGTCGGTGATCGGATCAAAACCATCGTAGATCCTATGTGATCCATCGGCTGGCAGGACGACCTCGGCAGGCTTGGAGCAGGAAAACGGATCTCCTAGAAAGGAGAGTTGGTCGGTATTGGACAGGATCTGGTTACTTTTGGTTTGCCCTTCACCTTCCACCTTTTCCTTGGTTCCCAGCTGAAGGCTTTTGTCTAGTTTTGTCTCAAAGAAGCACAGCTTGTCCTCATCCGTGAAGCCAGCGCTTTTTACGAGTCCATCTTTAATTTGCCCTCCGGTGTTCACATTCAATCCGATCTCGTTCAGTTTCCCCTCCGTCCTCTGCCATTCATACTCGGCTTTGGGGTAATCGGTGGCCGGGATGCTGTCGGGGTTCCTGGCATTGCACAGCTGGCTGTACTCGCTGAGAGCGGCGGGCTGCTGGTTGGAGAAGGACATTGTTTTCTCGTTTGGCTTGCCCTGGCTTCTGAGAGAGACTAACATGCAGAGAGTGAGCCTGCCCCGCGCGGTGACATCACATCTGCTTCTGTGTTCACGGTAGAGAAGCATTAATCTCCACCTACAGGGTCCCCCCCCCTTCTCCGAGCTGACAGCACGGCCTGCTACAGGAAGATAGAAAGCCCACCAGAGCCATTGTTATGTGCTCAGTACCTGCTAAAGCTGCTCCTTAACTCATCCGCCAAGACTGAGCATTGTAACAAGCTGGAGAATAAGAACATGTTACAAATCTACAAATAGGAGTGCATACGAACCGTAAGAGACGAGGACAATATTGAAAGTTACTCCAAGAATGACTTAATTGGTGAGAGTCTGATTGCTTGGACCCCCACTGATCAAGAGAACGGAGACCCCATGGTACCCAAACATGTATGCTTGACTTCCACTCAATTCACAGTCTATGGGAGTTTCGGACATGAAAGAGTTCAGTGTCCTGCGATGTTCACAAGTCTCATAGTGGCGTCAAACACGCACATTCACTCTGGGACAAGGGACCTTCGCTGTCAGGATCAGGATAACCCCTTTATGTTTTGGTCATTCTGATGACCCCTTTCATGTTCACCCAGAAATGTGTCCACTCATAGCTCCGACCATCACATTCATAAACCCCGGGAACAACTAAACTTTCCTGTTTCAGCCCAAAAAAAACTTTGTCTCAATAAGTTTACTGCTTTTTGGAGTGACATTGTGATACTGAAATGTAGCCTATTCACATGTGACAATCTAGTTGCTAGGGATACATTGTCTAAACAGCCAGCCTTTAGGGTCACATTCCTATAGTCAAAAGCCAAGACAACGTCCAAATAGGAAAATCTAGGACTAGACTGCCGCCAAAAATCTGCAACGGAGAGCAGTATTGTGCTTTTCTAGGAGTCTGTCAGACCCTCTGATTGCTGGGAATACACTCGAACCGTTGAGCTTTTATATGTGGTTGCTAGGTACTACATTCATTAACAACCAGTCTGGTGTCCGTTCACATTTTTAGGAACGGACTTAAAAGCAAAACTGTGGCTAGGGAAAGTATGTTTTGTGAGGTTTATTTATAGGGATTATTGCCTTATGACCCTAGTGCTCGGACGCCCGCCGAGCCTGTGAATGAAGGGGCTGTAATGTTACTATAACACTGTGACCCACTCATGTGCAGCTTCTAAAGTGGATGCAGTATGGAGTCCCCTTCATTCTCAGGGTCAGAGGTCAGACCCCCACTGATCTGCTGGGCACAGGAATGGCCCCACAGTTGTTGTCACCATCATCAGGTCTGTTCCTGACAGGTGGGGAAGGAGGGGATAAGATTCTCTCAGTCATCTAAACCCTCCTCAATGACTCCTTATGCCTGGAAAGTCTCCATTCTGTAACACTCCGCTCAGATATCATCTTATAATCTGACATTTCAACATAAATCTATTTTTACAGCAAACATTGCTGATGTGTGGCCCCGGGCTCCGCACAGACCTACTTAGCGCAGGTCCCCCGCAGTGACAGACGGCCCTTCCTTTGGCTACTTCAGCTGCTATTTTGGGGACGTGTAGCCTTGCATTAGCAGCTCTATAGCCAGACACACAGATACACGCCAGAAGACGCGTCTCTCAGCACGTCCGGCTGCTGCGGGCAGGAAGGGTACAGACCCATCGCAACTTGTGCCACATTGCTAGACGTACAGGGCAGAACATTAATAGACCTATAGGCAGGGCTGTGGAGTTGGTAAGTCGCAGCTCCGACTCCAGCTCTGACTCCTGAATTTTATCAGGACAGACTCCTGACTCAGACTCCTGCTCCTTCATAAATGGCCGGTCAGATACCAGGGGAGTTATTTATCACACTGGCTCAGCAGCTTCTCCCTAATGTCCTACATGATCCTGGGGCGACTTCTAAGGGAATAAAGGAATACTATATATAAAGCAGCTTCTCCTGTGTGTGCAGTGGATGCAGCCAGTCTCCAGCCTCCATGTCCTGAACTACTCACAACTAGACTAGATGGAGCAGGTGATCTTTTCCTGCTGACAATCTTCTATGTTTCTAACTAATATTCACCATACACACAGAAACCCTGCTAACAATGCCAGATACCTGTAATATAGAGAGGGGGTCGCACACAGTGATAGAGAGGGGGTCGCACACAGTGATAGAGAGGGGGTCACACAGTGATATAGAGAGGGGGTCACACAGTGATATAGAAGGACACTGGGGGGCACGCAATAGCATACACATACACACGCACACACAGCCTGCTGCGGCCATAGCACACACAGCCTGCTGCGGCCATAGCACACACAGCCTGCTGCGGCCATAGCACACACAGCCTGCTGCGGCCATAGCACACACACACACACACACACACACACACACACACACAGCCTGCTGCAGCCATAGTGTGCACACACACACACACAGCCTGCTGCAGCCATAGAACACAGGAAAAACACACACGCTGAGGACAGAGATTACTGTTACACTACTTATCTCTTCTCCTCCTCCTCTATATTACACAGGATATCTTCATATTACACTGCTGCTCATATACAATCATCCAGCATCCAGGAGGAGAACAGCACAGATCTCCCCCCACACAATGGACTCTTCCAGCTCAGAAACAAACTGCCAAATAGTGACCGACAACTTTTCCCTGACCACCCTTATGGAATAGGGCCAGTGTCCTATTACTGATATATTCCCCGACCACCCATATGTAATAGGGCCAGAGTCCTATTAGAATGTTGCTCATATATTCACAAGCAAAACTTGTAAAATTCATATCAAAATTCAATTCTACATTTTTTTAAGATTTTTTTAAAGCTGGAGTGGGAGTCGGTACATTTTTTCCAACTCCAGCCAAAGCTAGCTCCAACTCCGACTCCACAGCCCTGCCTATAGGTGCCAACAGGATGAACTGCAATGGGAAAAACACAAACATTGCAGGACTACAACTCCCAATCATGCCCAGACCTGAAGCAGATCCTTTGCTTTAAGGTTGCGTTCACACACACACACACACACACACACACACACACACACACACACACACACACACTGCAGTTTCAATTCCAGCACAGTTCATTTGAGGAAAAACCCTGCACTACAGCCTAGGTCAGCGTTCCCAAATTGCTGGCTCTACAGCTAAAGTACAACCCCCATCATGCTTGCAATAGGCAGAGGGCCACAAGTTTAAAGAACACAGACCTAAGAGATAATAGGATCAGCTGCAGGCTGTCAGGGCACGATGGGACTTGTAGTCCCCAAGAGGTGAAGACGACATTTGTTTGGAATTATTGACCCAGAAAGATGGAGCTACAGATATATTACAATGTGATATTATATTAATATAGGTTAGCCATTCAGGTCCCTGAGAAAGCAGAGCAGCAGCCGGCAATCTTCAATTTCGTTGCCCTAAAGGCTTTACCCCTCATGTGAAAAACTCTACGATGGTGGTAAAATCTATAATGGCCTGAAGCCCTGGTATAGATCCCTCAGTGGGTATAAGCTCAGTAATAATGGCGGACGATCTGTTATCAGTCGGCGAAGCAGAAAATCCTCCCATCAGCGACGACCTTTGTTTCTGACCTTCTATCTCTCCCGAGGAACAGGGGGGGTGAACACGACCAATGCATCTTTACGTATAATCCCTTCCAGCACTGCAGGGGTTAACAACCCCCACAGATCCCTCCACGCTATTGCCAACCGTTCGTCCCCGCTCTATTTTTAGCTTGCTATTTTTTGCCGATTTAACGCTTTCCTTCCAGTTCTCACTCGCTGGTTTCCAAGGCAACGTCTCGACGAGGGGGCTAATGAGGAGGAAACGAGGAGTCTCCTGAAAGACGCGGGAGGGCTAAATGAAGACATGGATTTTTATGAATGGAGGTTTTTGGGGTTTTTGCATCAGTCAGAGACGGGACACAGACCTGCCATCAAGAAGTGACCTCTGACCTTCCTTTAACTCAAATATCTTTCCTTAATTTCCACGCATGTAAAGGAGTATAGGAATCCATTCAGAGACATTCCTATGATCTGTACCTAGGAAAGCTGGGTGACGGCCAATATGGCTGCCAGTAAAGACATCACTACTCTTGACATGTCTTTCTACGTACTTATGTATCCCAAGAAATAATTCTGCAACTTTTTTTTTTTTAATAATTCTGAGTTGAGCTGTTACTTTCTCCTGGAAATGTATAAATTGACACCTAGGCGTTACAGCTCTACAGTCCGATCCTGTCCATTCACAGCAGCAGATTGTAGATCCCCCCACCCCCAAAGCTGGTAACAACTGGATGTAAAGTTATACATTTCCAGGAGGAAGGACCAGACTATGGACACACACCCCCAACAGGTAAACCCACTTGACAATAACTTTCCATGAGGGACAGCATTATAGATTTCTAAGAAAAGGAAAGTACGGCATCTTTTCCCATTACTATGCACTTCCTTGTCGCTCTGATACTCATCCTGGAAATGTATATATAAATCTGACAACTGGGCATTAACAGCAGGGCTGTGTCCCTAAACCAACTATATTGGGGCTGGCTGGACAGTGCCTGGCAGTAGGGAGGGGACCCCAAACTGGTTACACCCAGTTGTCATTTAAACATCCAGGAGGAACAGCAGGAGTCCAGGACTCCTAATGAAAGATGCCCCAGAATTAATAAAGATGCTCCAGGATTATTGCATGAAAAAATCTAAGTGTTTCCTCATACAGATGTGTCAGGAGATGCATCTAAGCATTTGGCACCTGGACTCCCGAAATGGCAAATTGTCTAATTCTAGGATATGAGGGACATAAAAGTAGAGTCTTAGGGCGGGTTCACACTACGGAATTCTTGCGGACACTGTCCGCGGAATTCCGTTAGCTGTCCGCCCGCATGAGCACGCGCTTTTCCGCCGGCTCCATAGACACCATTCTATGGGCCAGCGTATTCCGCGATCCGCTAAAAGAAGTGACATGACACTTCTTTCAGCATATAGCAGAATACGCTGGCCCATAGAATGGTGTCTATGGGGCCGGCGGAAAGGCGCCCAGATGTGCGGGCGGACAGCTGACGGAATTCTGCGGACATTGTCCGCGAGAATTCCATAGTGTGAACCCGCCCCCACGCAGCTTTTCTAGACTCCAGTATGGCAAACCTGGTTATAGAGCAGAGGGGGCAGTGGATTTATTGCTGTATAAGGCTAGGTTCACACTATATTTTTGCAATCCGTTTTTCTTCAAAAAGCCGATTGAAAAAAAAAAAAAAAAAAAAAAGATGTATTTGTGTGCATCCATTTTTCTATTTACTCCCATAATAATAATAATAAAAAAAAAAAAAAAGGATCCTTTTTTAACGTACACAGAAACGTAGCTGACCCTAACTTGTGTCCGTCAAAAAAACGGATCTGTTATGATCCTTTTTTGTTTTTGTTTTTTTACAATGGAAGTCAATGGTAAAAAGGAATAAAATACAATGAATACAAATGCATAAATTTTTTTCAACTTTTTTTTTGCAAAAAACAGATTACAAAAACATAGTGTGAACCCAGCCTTACAAGGTGCAACTTTTGATATTTTTTTGCTGATATTTAACATTATTACCTGTAGAAACCACACAAACAAAACTGTGCGCTGTTATAAAGCTCGCCCACTACTGCCTAAGTGGTCTGGATGTGATCAGCCCACACCCTCCCTCAACTACTATGTAAGCTCTTCTGGTCAGAATGTCTATTCCTGCCAACAGGACTACAGTGAACATCCATTCATGAAGAACGATAGGAGTCAAAACAGAAAAACGAAAAATCAAACCTCAATCCAAAACTTGTTCCAGGTGAGCAGTGCATCACAATCAAAGTTAGTCAAATCATGCAAAAAAACAAACAAAACTAATTTAATTAAAACTATTATTAAGGGTGGTGGGGGGGACCCATCTTGGCCATAGACATTCCCCCTACATCTGGGATACAAGAGGACCTCTGGGCCCACACAACAATGTACGTAGGGGGATAGCCATTTGGATGCATTACATTTTATACCAGTGTCATAATGGCAACACAACACACAGCTTTTCAGGTCACTGTTACGGGTCAAAACCATCAAACTCTGACATGCAAAACAGACCCAAGACCCAGGTGGGCCACCAGCACACTTGTGTACAATGCTACTCCATTAGGTGAGGTTTTGTCAGCTGCTCTTTCCTGCACCCTGTATATACAAGGTTAGCAGAGTATCTAGCTGGACACATATACCGATGTTAATATTAGCAGTGTACCACGCAAGCAGCAATGGAGGCAGCGAAACAAGCAGACCTCATGCTGTGGCTGATGTGCGTGCAGCCATGCTTTGCTTGTACACTCCATGTCAAATATCACACACCTTTTTCCGTCCTTAGTCGGGTCTCTTTTGGCTGCTTTGGTTTCTCTGTGGAGAGTCCTGCGGCTTTGGTTAGCGTAGGTGGTGTAGGAGCGGCAGCAGCTCTGGCTTTTGTAGGCCTCATGTAACCCTTCAGAACTTCAGGAGCTTTGTTCTCCTCAGTCTTGTTACTTTTTTGTAGGGCTCTCTCTACAGGACGCTCCTTCAAACCGGGAGCCGGAGGGGATGTCTTCAGTTTGGTCTTAGAAGTATCTTTGGTTGAAACTTTAGTTGCGACGGGCACAGTTTTAGCTTTGTCATCTTGTCGTCCTGTTGTGTTATTCTTATCTTCTACACGTAAAGCTTTCTCAACACTTCCAGGAACTCTGGGGGCATCATCTTCATTTTTAGGAAATTCTTCAACCTTTACTGTAGCCTCCAACTTTGGGGTTTCCAGATCAAAAGAATCTCCTTGAAAGTTGAAGTTAATATCAAGCAAACCAGGTAGGGCTAAAGAGGCACTCTCAACATTGTGGGAATCCTCAGACAGTGGCTTCTCAACTACAAGAACGTCACTTCCATGGCTAAAACGTATCTCCTCAACTGGAAACACAGGAACATCTGACATTTTTTCAAGAACAATCTGATCTTGAGCCCCATGAACAACTTCAGCTCCTAAAGTCTCAATTAGAGGACAGACCAAATCTACACTCGGCCCTGAGATATTAGGTGGACCCACATTACCAGACTTCAGTTTTGCTTTGTCTTGAGTTTCTGCTGTCAGATTTAAGATATCGTCACTCAGCCCTTTTAATACAGGTATAGTTTGCCATTCTGGTTGGTCAATTTTTGCTTCACGCGGAAGAAAACTAAATTCTGCAGCAAGCGGGTCTAGGACATGAGAACGTCCCTTAACCTTCTGCTCTTTTGGAGTAGCGTCCACCAGAGGAACCACTAGATCATTTGCTGAATCTTCTAGAACAGGACAACCCTTTCCACTCAATGGCCCAGCATCAGACAAAACAAGGCTTTCCTTCTTCTCTGAACTATGAGGACGCTTCAAGGATCCCCGTTCAGCTTTCTTAGAACTCGAGAAGTTAGCCTCCTGTGGTTGGTCAATCGGCTGCCATGGGGGAGCAAACACATCGAGTCCTTTCTCGCCAGCATCATACAAACCTCTTGAGCCATTTGACTTCGCTTTCACTTTACCCCTTTTGCCTTTCACTTGTTTCTCAGCTGAAACATTTCCATCACCTTGACCCTTTATCGGAGGGGGCAGTGGCTGGTCAACTTGGACCATTGGCTCCAACAGGCTCACCACAGCTGGAGAACTGAAGCTGGGATCCAGGAGCTGCTCTTTGCTCTCCAGGACTGTACCAGGTTCAGCTCCAGGCTTATTTTCTGGAATGGGCCCTTTGCTATCCTGCACTGTATGGGAGGTATCCTCTAAAATGGGCACTTTGCAGACCTGGACTTTTTCAGGTTTACTTTCATCTGCAAATACTTTGCCATCCAGGGTTGTATCAGGTTTACTTTCAAGAAGGGGATCTTTATTCTCGAAGACTATACCACACTTCAATTGTGGCGTAAGCTCTTTGTTGCCCAGGACTGCGGTTTGCTTTTTCTCTGGAGGAGCCTCCTTACTACCCACAACTGTACTTTTCCTTTCTGGAGACGGAGATTTAAGTTCCAGGACTTTATCAGGTTTTGCTTCTGGAACTTGCTCTTTGCTGTCCAGGAGTGCATTGAGCTTATTTTCTGGAACAATCTTTTTATTCTCCTTAGACCCTATGCCACCTAGGTCTGTAGCATGCTTATTGTCAGGACAGAGTTCCTCTTTGTCCAACACTGTAGGCTTATTTTCTGGAGTATAACGAAAATCAACAAATACAGGTTCTGTGCTGTCAGAGCGTATGTTTTTGTTGACTTTCTTGCTTTTTAGCTTATGTTCTCTCTCTTTGTATTTCTGCAATTCAACTAGATCTGTAGCTGGCTTACTTTCCAGATGGGGCTGCTCTATTTCTAAGACTAAACTAGGCTTATTTTCTGGAGTGGAAACTTTGAGGTCGGGGACTTGATCAGGTTTAGTTTCTGGGACAGGCTCCTTGTTATATATGGCTGTAATAGGCATAATTTCTTCAGCAGGCCCTTTGCGCCCCAATATTTTTGAAGGGGACTCCTTTCTGCCTAGGTCTGTAGAAGTCTGACTTTCTAGAAGAGGCTGTGCGACTGCACATGGCTTATTTTCAGAAACCTGGCCTTTGGGACTTAAAACTGTATGAGGGTTGTCATGGAAAACAGGTTCCTTACTAGCTAGGAGTGTACCAGACTTATGTTCTAGAAACAGCTCTTTATCATCTTCGCCAGGCTTAGTGTCTAAAGTAGGCACTTTGCCTTCCAAGACTGTAGCGGATTTACTTTTTGGGATGGACTCCTTTCTTGCTAGATCTGTATCTGACTTCTGTTCTTTAACTTTCTCTCCATCTGTACCGGGCTTAGTGTCTGGAGTAGGCACTTTGCCTTCCAAGGCTGTAGCAGGGTTTCCTTCTGGGACTGACTCCTTGCTACCCAGGTCTGCATCTGACTTACTTTCTACAGTGGTAGCAGTGCCACCCAGTACTGGATCAAACATTTTGCTGTGCAGAGCTGCACTAGGCTTACTTTCTGGAACAGACTGATTGCCTATCAAAACCGTATCTGCCTTATCTAAAGGTGACCCTTTGGAGCTCGTGACTGTAACAGGCCCTTTACCATTAGAATTAATCTCTAGACTAAACACCTGGCTGTCAAGGACAGGGTCAGGCTTATTTGGGGACTCTCTGCAGCTCAGGACTGTATCAGGCTTACTTTCTAGAACAGGCACTTTGCCATCATCACTGGAACCATGCCTTGTTTCTGGAATAGACACTTTGCTATCTAGGACTGTATCAGTCTTAACATCTACTACTGGACCTAAGCCTTTCTGGCCTGCATTAGGTTCCCCCTCTGGAGTAGGGGGGTTTAACTTTGGCTGTATAGATTCCAACACTAACCCGACCACAGTGTCTGTGAGCTTTAATGGTGTACAGGGGATTTCCTCTTTATGAACGCCATCACCCAAGGGAACCGATGCCTGCTGACTATCTGGTAGTAGATCAGGACTGGTTAGTATCTCCCACTCATCCAAAACTTTGCTGGCCGGCAGGACATCCCTGTCTATCACTGACATCTTTCCATCAAATCCTAATAAATCTGTGAATTCCTGGTCTGGACCAGAACCAAAATCAACAACCAGTGGTTCTGCGGAGTCGGAACATATATTTTTGTTAACGCTCTTGCTTTTTCGTTTTAGTTCTTTCTCGTTGCATTTCTGCAAGTCATCTAACGGTACGAGAGGTGAAGGCTTTTCCTCTCTCCCTGGATACAGCGGCAGACCCACGGGCACACTGCCAGCCTGTACATCTAACTCAAAGTTCTGCCAGTGCTTTGGGTCTTTGTAGTGCCCTCCACGATTATAATAACCGGTTTTCTTATCCCTCTTTTTGGGCTTGTCCCACTTTACAGTTTCAATTCCAGCACCCTGGAAAGTGTCGGCTAAGTGCTCATTCGCACCTTGTGACTTTTCCAGCCCGCTCTCCCGGCTTTCATCTCTTTTCGAGAGCAAAATTTCAGGATGTAAATAAGGGCATTTAGTGACATCTGTGTCAGCCATTCCAAATATAGCCTCCATAGAAGTGTCAGGTTCCCCACTTTCTCCCAGGAGGGAAGTCCGTGTATCAAAAAGGCTTTTATCCACTTGGTCGTCAGGTGGGGTTTCCAAGTGTCTGATGGAAGGAGAATGAACATTTTGTGGAGCTGGCATTGCTTTCTCTAGAGGATATGTGATCGGGTCACCTTCCAGGGGACTCTTGGCTGCAGTAAGATCAGCGGCAGGCACACTGCCATTTTCCGCCCTGTGTGTCTCCCTCTGAGCTATACCCAGAGACTGCTCAAGCAGATGGTCCTGTCTTGTAAGAGGCTCCACGTGTCCCATCTGTCCAGCACTGGTGTATAAGGGCTCGCTGCCAGCTCTAGTAAATGCATCTTCCTCACCAAACTCCATTTCTCTTGGTGTAAACATTTTCTTCGGTTTAGTTTTCTTCTTTTTCTTTTTCATGGATATTTGGGCACTTTCCGGATCGCCCATCTCTCTTGCGGCTTCCCTCCGGCTCTCCATCATGTCATGGGCTTTTTTATGCAACGCTTTGGCTCTAGATGTCAGTGACTCGGAATGACCCGGTTGGGAAGGAGGTGGATGTGAACTGGGACTGGTGGATTCCAGCTCTACTTTGGTGTCCGAAACCGGAGCTAGAGCAGGTTTGGCTCTGCCCAGCCGTCGGTCACTTGTTTTGCAAGTTTTTTGCTTTAGGTGCACTGTAGGTATAACAGGAATAGGTGAGGTTTTCCCCAAAATTAATCCAGATTTATACTAAACTGTAGAATATTCATTTAGTTTTAGGCTATGGCAGGGTCTTGTGTGGACCCATAGAGATGACCCTTAGAGCTAACCCAAAGAGCTAGAGGCTACCCTGGAGGGTTTCAATGCTTTATTTTTTTGGCTTCTGGAGAATATATATGAGTACGATAGCGTAAATAGCCAAAAACAAAATTAGATAATAGGACATCATGTTAAAATAAAAAAAAAATAAAAAAAAACGACATTACAGACATTTGTGATCCCCAAAAATGAGGGGAAAGAGATAGAAATTGAAAGATTGAACAATGTTCAATAAAAAAAATATATGTCATAAAAAAATTACTACCCAACATCTTCTCATCTTTTTCTCTTACCTTGGTCTCCAGGCTGCTGAAGATCATCTCTCCCAAAATTCGTTTCCAGATGTTCGGTTGCTTCTCCAGGAGGCTGGTTTTCTTCCGTAACAAGGGGGGTTAAAGCCTCTGTTGGGATCAGGGGGACAGGTGAGGCCAAGGTGGCTCCTTCCTGGGGAGCAGGGATCAACAATTCCTGGTGTAATGCAGCGAGGGTGGGGGGGGTCCTTTTATCCTGAGCTAAGGCAACAAGGGTGGCAGCAGCCTCTGCTTCCTGGTTTACTGTATCAATGGACACTGGGAGGTCTTCTGTCTGAAGTAGAGCAACAGGGGCAGCTGGGGCCTCTGCTTCCTGGATCAATTCAACAGGGGCGGCTGGGGCCTCTGCTTTCTGGATCAATTCAACAGGGGCGGCTGGGGCCTCTGCTTTCTGGATCAATTCAACAGGGGCAGCTGGGGCCTCTGCTTCCTGGATCAATTCAACAGGGGCAGCTGGGGCCTCTGCTTTCTGGATCAATTCAACAGGGGCAGCTGGAGTCTCTGCTTCCTGGATCAATTCAACAGGGGCAGCTGGGGCCTCTGCTTTCTGGATCAATTCAACAGGGGCGGCTGGGGCCTCTGCTTCCTGGATCAATTCAACAGGGGCAGCTGGGGCCTCTGCTTCTTGAATCAATGTTACAAAAGTGGCGGGTGCTTCTGCTTGTTGAACCAATACACCAGGGGAGGATGGAACCTCGAAGTCCTCAGCTAAGGCATCAATGGAGGACGCACCCTCTGCTTCCTGGACCACAGTAACAAGGGTGGCTGGATTCTCTGTTTCCTGTACCAAAGCAACAAGAGAAGCTAAAGCCCCAGCTTCCTGGACCAACCCAACAGGAGATGCAGGAACCTCAGCTTCTGTAACCAAAGAATCAAGTATAGCTGGGACCTCAGATTCCTGAACTAAAGCAGCAGAGAAAGCTGGAACCTCTTCTGGGCCCAATTCGGTAGGTGAGGATGGAGACTCTGTATCCTGGTCTAAAGCAGCCGAGGACACAGGACTTGTTTCTTCCTGGATAAATGCACCAAGAGGTTCTGCCTGGTTCTCTGCAGGGAACTGATCAGCAGGGGACACAAGGAAATCTTCCTGGATCACTTCAAAAGGAGACACCGGGGGTTCTGCAGAAACATGAACATCAGGGGATGGAGGGGGCTCAGTGCTGCTCTGACAGGTGGGAATCACCTGCTCTGTATCAATGTCTGCTTGAGGCTGTTCGCTTTCCACAGACTGAAAGACGCAGGCTGCTTGGTCCTCACTGTGTTCACCAGCAATGGGGTTGTCGTGGCTTTCATGCACATAACTTACAGTAGTTGAGTCAGGGTTCTCGAAGGAGACAGAGGTTAGGCCTTGATTGGGATCAGGTTCTACTAATTCTTCTGGAAAAAGAAAAAAAAAAATACAAAAAAGGTTCATTATGTTATAAGCAGATTAAAAGGGGGAGGATGTGATGAAACAGACAACTGCATCGTGAAGGAGTGCCAGCCCATAGTAATCCAACTCTGGGTGCAAATACAAGATGTGACGCTGCAGACCATAACAAGTCTATGAGAGAGTGGACTACATGCAGAGGAAGGATTGTGTCCCACATAATGCAGGGGCACAAGATGAATGCCAAGGGCCCATCCTGACTGATACTTGACATATACAGAGAGAACAGATATTTCCTCAGGTAGGCTGTGTGTGCCAAGACGGTTGCCGAATACTAAACCTCAAAACACAAAACAAAGGAATCTGGGATATAACACGTCTGTGGATGAAGGATGCAGTTCTAAACATCCATATGAAATGTACAAAAGGCTGCAAAAATGTGTTTTTATTGTGGAAAAGGTGAGACTATCTGGCCGTACCTAAGCAAACCCACAAAAGGAAACCACTTCTGGCTCATGGTAAAACATTAAAAATTAAATTAACCAAATATATAACATAGCCCTCATAGTAACATTGATGGAAGAAAAAAAAAAAAAAAAAAGTTAGAGCTTTCTAACAGAGAAAACAAAAACTGCTGGGTCACCAAGGCCCAAAAGAGGCCAGTTACTAAAGGGTTAAAGTCCATCTGTATACAAGGATTATAGAGGTTACACAGCCTTACGAGAATGCTCCATGCATACAAAGAAGTGGGATACAGAGGGTCTCTCCTATGGGTGAACTGCTGGAAATTACATCAGTCTAAGAATTTATAAGCAGGGAGCCATGTTTACCTACTAAAAAAGTGATGCACAAAGGACGGCCCTCAATTTAATCAGGCACGATGGGAATTGCAGTTTTGCAGCGTCTGGATTGCCCCAGCTTGTGCACCACTGAAAGGCGATCTCAAACGGGGCACAATATCGACAAGAAGGTATTGGCAAAAAATTAGGTGGAAGGTTTAATTCTGTACACCGCAATGTTCCCAAACCTATGGACCGCCATCTATTGTAAAACTACAACTCCTATCATGCCCTGACAGCCTCTAGTTAGGAATATAGCAAATGATATAGCAGGATATACAAGGGGTTGTAGCTGTACAAGAGCCAGAGGCCCACAATATAGAGAACGGTGATCTAAGACACCAAGGGATAAATCTTCAGTTATAAGGGCATGATGTGAGTTGTAGTCATACAACTGCTATGGAGCCCCAGGTTGGGAAGAGATCAAAATATCAGCCGATGGTGTCCGAGCATGATGGAAGTTGCAATTTTACAACAGCTGGGGAACCACACAATGGAGAACACAGCGGTATGGTGGATATACCTTACTACAAGACGATTACCATAACAGCCAGCCAGTCTAAAACGTCTACACATGGTCTCCTTACCTCGATCATACTGTTCCAGATAATGACTTTCCAATCCAGGTAGAAGTTGGCTTTCTGTGGAAGGAGCGGAATCGAATGCAGACTCCTCAGACGTCACTTGATTTCCTTCATGTTCTGGAATGTACAAAGAGATAGATCACCACCACTTCCAATGATCTGGTTTTCTCTCTACTGTCTCAGAAAAACACGCCAGCAACAAATGGAGAGAAAGAAAACAAAAACTGCAGCACGACACTTAAAAAAAAAAAAATATAGACACCAACCCCCACTGCAGAAATCCTACACCGTGCCGGGTCCGGCTGGTGCCGTGTAAAATCCCCAGAGGATTAGAGATCACCAAAACAATGAGAATTCAGAAACCAAAAACTTTCGAGTCACAGAACAGAAGAAGAATCCACTCCAGAGAGAGAGAAAAAAAAAAGTTTAGTCCTGCCGTGTGAGTCAGCAGTTTAGTCTAAGACTGAGAAAAGCGAGAGGCTTCTGGCAAATTAGAGCGCGCTTCCTCAGCAATCCTGAGGGGCGGCAGGGACACGAGGCGTCCGCTGATTAAAAGTGAATGAGGCAGAGGGACAGCTGCACGGGGCCAGCTATAGACTACGCATGACAAGCCGCACAGGAACGATCACTATGTCTGAAACTAGGAAAGTTACACAGGATCTCAATCCTAATGCCCAGACCTTCTCGCTGCCAAAATCCCAGAGACCCCATCATATAATAACTGGACCGAAATAGAAGCAGGCCATGTTATCACATCAACTGGAGGGGCAGATATACGTTCAGAGAAGGCATGTGCTTATATACTTTATTTGGCAGGAGTCCCCCAAGTACATGGAGAGACTGCAGACCCTGTGACTGCCACCCAAGGTATTTTAGGAAGGTCACTTTAGGTCACATACACAAGTGTCAGAACCCTAGGCACAAACCAACAGGAAAATACTATTTATTCACAGATTCCTTAATGCCATCTGTAGCTAGTATAGGTTACTGGAAAGGCTGTGTGACAACCGATACTGATCCTGAGTTACATCCTGTATTATACTCCAGAGCTGCACTCACTATTCTGCTGGTGGGGTCACTGTGTACATACATTACATGACTGATCCTGAGTTACATCCTGTATTATACCCCAGAGCTGCACTCACTATTCTGCTGGTGGGGTCACTGTATATACATTACTTATCTTGTATTAAACTCCAGAACTTGTGGTCTTGCTGGAACTGTGCCACCAATCACTGAATTAGACAGGACACCATCATGGCCTCTGATTGGCTGCACAGTCCTGTTCCTGCATTGTCATAATGTCACAGAAAGAAACCGATAGGACTGGGATCTACCAGGACTGGGGACAGGGAAGCACTCTTCACTACCCCAGCAGCCATGGAGTTTATCCCCCCCCCCCCAGGACAACCCCTTTACATTTCCCGTACATTAAATTGCCATGGAAACAGCAGAAGTTAAGCTGACACTTTAGGAAAGATCTAAACTGAATTTTTAACTCCTTGAGGGTTTATTCTGCCAGTTTCTCTCAGTCTTGCTCTCACCTGGTGCATTGTGGGAACCGAGCGCAATCTGCTCCGCCACCGTTGGTTGCCATATATGTGATGTAGAATCGCTTTGAGGGACTTGAAATGGAAGCTTTGTGGATTCATCGCTGGGAGTTTCCCCAAAAGTGGCTGCAAACAAAGAGAGGCGGATAATGATTGTCACCTAGAGCCGACAATGACCCCCATTCAGCTGTGATCTAGAACCTGGCAGGAAGCTCTCAATTTCCCTGCAGCTCCTGCACAGGCTAAATGAAGAATTACACAGCTGCTTCTGAAATCAATGTAAGGCATAGATGTGACTGTTAGGGTGGTATTACACGGGCCGATGGGGGCCTGATAATACCTGTAAAAAATGGAGCTCATTTACTGGGCCTATTACACAGCCCGATAATCGTTTAACAAGGGCTGCAGGGACATTGTTACCGATGTCCTGGCAGCCCTTGTTTAAACTGTATACATTACCTGTCCAGGCTGCCTGGCTCCTCTTCCTCTGTGCTTTTCCCCAGGTCCGCGCGCTCCAGCTTCAGAACAGCCTGTCTAAGCTGACAGGCCGCTCAGACAATCACTGGCTGCGGTGGTCCCGGCCTGTGATTGGCTGAGCAGCCTGTCAGCTAAGACAGGCCGCTCTGAAGCTGCAGCGTGCGGGACCCGGGGAGAAACACCGCGCAAGAGGAGCCCTGCAACCTGGATAGGTATGTATTCCTCTTTGCATATCGCCAGCATCAACCACGCACCGCTATTACAGGAAGCGGTGCGCGGTCGGCGCCCGACAATTATAGGTCAGAACTTATATCAACGATCAGCCGATGACAACGATCGGTTGATCGTTGTCTTTATTACACTGAACGATAATTGGCCGGATAGGTCCGATTAGACCGATTATCGTTTCGTGTAATAGTACCCTTACTCCAGACAGCTGCTTTAGACTGAATACACAGTGGACTGGCAGTGGGTGGGGGGGGGGACCATAATAAAGTATGCATACTTACCGGACCGCGGCACCACGCTGCATCACTGGGCTCCTGTACCCCACCAGATGTCATTTTCTCCGGCTGAAGCGTCATGAAAGGGTGGGATTTAGCCCACTCAGCCAATCAGTGACTGCAGTGGTGGCCCACCCACTGACTGGCAGAGCGCCATCCATCAGCCGGGTCATGACGTAGCAGGAGGGAAGATATGAAAACTGTTGGCGGGGGTCCAGGAGTGGGATGCAGATAAATGCACCTTTATTATGTTCCCCCTTACCCAACCCCCTACCTGAAATGATTATTTTCCTCCCGCCAGAGATCTCCTTTAAACTAAAGCCTTAGCTTCACAACAGTATGCAGCCCTTTATAACCTGCTACAACTGACCAGTTGTCTTCTCTGAAGCATCTGCACTCTGTGTGTCGGTGTCTCCGGATTTAGAGTAAGAATCGGTCAGCCATCCTTCATCAAGAGAGTGATCTGCAGAGAACATAGGATACACAGAAAGGGTTAACACTAGGTAAAGCAATAAGCTGCATCACAAGAGAAAGGAAATGAGGAAGGGCAAAATCCTCTGCCCCCTCTATCCCAGGGTCAGTGGGGCATCAGAGGAAGGCAGCCCGCTGATCCTAAAGAGACGGCATCTCATATCCTAGTGGGATGAGACCAGAAAGCCCATTCACTGCAATGCTACACAGCTATATAGCTGGGATACTAACACTGGACTGAAGCGGCTTCCATACAGATTGCTTAGATAGCAGACAGCTGTGCAGACACTGAACAAGAAGGGGAGTTAGTGCTGCAGCCGACAGAATAGTGAGTGCAGCACTGGAGTATAATGCAGGATGTAACTCAGGATCAGTAATGTAATGTATGTACAATGTGACCTCACCAGCAGAATAGTGAGTGCAGCTCTGGAGTATAATACAGGATGTAACTCAGGATCAGTACAGGATAAGTAATGTAATGTATGTACACAGTGACCCCACCAGCAGAATAGTGAGTGCAGCTCTAGAGTATAATACAGGATGTAACTCAGGATCAGTACAGGATAAGTAATGTAATGTATGTACACAGTGACCCCACCAGCAGAATAGTGAGTGCAGCTCTGGAGTATAATACAGGATGTAATTCAGGACCAGTCATGTATTGTATGTACACAGTGACTGCACCAGTAGAACAGTGAGTGCAGCTGTGGAGTATAATACAGGATGTAACTCAGGACCAGTAATGTTATGTACACACTGACCCCACCAGCAGAATAGTGAGTGCAGCTCTGAAGTATAATACAGGATGTAACACAGGATCAGTAATGTAATGTATGTACACAGTGACCCCACCAGCAGAATAGTGAGTGCAGCTCTGGAGTATAATACAGAATGTAACTAAGGATCAGTACAGGATAAGTAATGTAATGTATGTACACAGTGACCTCGCCAGCAGAATGGTGAGTGCAGCTCTGGGGTATATAATACAGGATGTAACTTGGGATAAGTAATGTATGTAGTACACAGTGACCCCACCAGCAGAATAGTGAGTGCAGCTCTGGAGTATAATACAGGATGTAATTCAGGACCAGTCATGTATTGTATGTACACAGTGACTGCACCAGTAGAATAGTGAGTGCAGCTGTGGAGTATAATACAGGATGTAACTCAGGACCAGTAATGTATGTACACACTGACCCCACCAGCAGAATAGTGAGTGCAGCTCTGGAGCAGTTTAGCAGGCTGGATTTAAATGGTAGAAGTATGTCAGTGAAATCACTACAGCCTCTCCCAGGCTAGAAATGGCTGATAAAAGTATAATAATATAACACATTACATTTATCTGTGTGGGAGAACGCCAACAGCAGGGGTGGCAGCACTTTAACCAGCCCAGAGCTGGACGGTTATTAAAGCATAAGGATGCTATAAGAGACTGTATGAGGAGAGTATGACCCCAGCCCTCGCTACATAAACTCCTGGGTCAGGGATTTATATTCATCATCCACACAGCACAGAACAGTATAGTCATCTTTTTAGCCCAATTATATGGCGGGGGCTGTGAAAATGATGGAGATCTAAACAAACAGAACATCTCCAGGGACCGTGTATGTGAAGCAGCGTATGTATTCACAGCATCTCCAGTCACTAAAGTCCTTGAGTCGTCCTCCTCTGTCAAGACATTAAAAGTCATGCTCAGCCGCTTAATAAAAGGTGCTGTCCAGAGATAGGCCATGACTTTCAGATTGGAGGGGGTCCAACTACTGGTACCCCCACCAGTCAGCTGATTGCAGAGTCAATGTTTACACTGTCTGTAGTGATGGTGCAAAGTATTGCAGCCTTATCCCATGTAAGTGAATGAGGCAACGCTGGAATACCTTGTACTGGGGGCCATTCTAGCATTCTACTTTTTTTTTTTTTTTTTTACAGCATGGACAACCCCTTTAAGTCCTACCTGTAATACTGGTTGCTACCTATTAGTTGCCTGAAAGGGGTTGTCACTAGGGATGAGTGAACAGGCTGAGGTTCGGGTTCGTATGAACCTGAACTATCGGCTTCTGATTCCCGCTGTCTGCCTGCTCCATGGAGAGGGTGGATACAGCCTGGGGACCGTCTAGAAAACTGTGATACTGGGTGATTCGACATGTATGAAAACCCCCATCCTCATGACTGGTTCAGGGCATCCATTAGACCCCCTCCATAATGTCTCAAGTAGGAAGAGAAAAAAAAAATTGCTCCTTAGGTTTCTAATGCGGATTTTGACAATGCATTCTGCCAATTTCCCATAAACCTTTGCTACCCAACGCAAAACTACAATCTCTAGCTGTCAAGGTAACAGATGGAGAGCCACAAGTTGGGAATCACTGGATTACATCAATAAGAATCTAACAATCTGACAGGAGAGGATGATGCTATACTAACTGGGGAGGGGGTACTACAATGCTTTACTCCCAGCTGTGCACCGACCCTTCCTGGGGGCTGGTTTGTAATGGTGGGGGTATCAGTAAACACCCCCCCCCCCCTTCCTTCAGGCCGGCTGCACCCCCAGTATAAGATGCATGAGGAGCAGCTAGGCCATGATTTATGGCAAGCATCTGCTCTCAGGCTGTGACGGAGATGATAAATGAGCTGTCAGGCTTACAGTGCAGCTGAGCTATGGTTATATATAGACTGCGGGCTAGGAGAGCGTACCGGAAGGCTGCGATGAGAAGGCAGGACAAATCTGTACTTGTGGAGGGAGAAGATCTACCAAGACGTCTTCATTGCGACTTGATCCGAACGGATCTGGAGGGGGAAATAAAGCAAAGTGATGTTATTGTAACAGACATGAAACAATTATAATCACACATATATACTATATAGGTGTCCGAGCACTAAATATAGAGGCCGATCAGAACAGGTTTTATCCTAGAGCTGTGTCAGTCTTCACTGCACATCTGACATGCTATTCATGAACCAGGAGGCTCAGGCTGAACACAGCAGAAAGACTGCATTGTGCATCCACTCTGAATGGTGCAGCTGTGATGGACATTTATGAGCATCTCCTACAGTCTTCTATGTATCTGGTATAAAATCCGTCTCCTGATGACAAAGCAGAAACCCAGGACCTGCAGATTAACCGGAATAAAAGCTTGGTTCCAGCGGTGGCCATGATCTCAAATCCCCCCCCCCTTCCCCCTTATAAATCAGACCATGAACCATAAGTGAACGCGATCATAACTCTCCCAAACTCTCTGACCTACTTTCAGCCGCACAGCAGAAGCGCCGCGCACTTTCTTGGCTTATATAAGAGGTGGAGATTCTGCAAGTGGCGCTCCCTGCTATCCGGGGTCTCATCCATTTACATTCAGCTGAGTCTCTTAATGAACGCTGCAGAGATTTCACGCCTCGCTGCCTAAACTACCAAGGGGGAAGTCTAAAGTGGAAGCAATTTCTGTCGGACAAGAGGAACTTAAAAAGCAGCCAAAATAAAAAAAAAAAAAAGTCAAGGCGGTTAATACCTGGAGCGATACTGATGACTGGTTACTTCCGTGACTGCAACCAGCAGGATAGAAACTTTTAAGTGCCAGAGTAATGGAGGAAAGTGGGACAGGAGAAGGGTGGGGGAGCGAGCTTATAGACAAGTCACTTTAGCAGTCTGAGCAACAGCAGAAAGTTGCAAAACACTTAAGTGCTGCAAAATGTAATGCAGGACTTCCCATCTGCCGGCATCTCCTGCTGGTTCAATGTCTGTACAGCACATTAACAGCGCCAGCATACTGTATGTGATTGTCGTCATTTGTTTCAGCCATCTTTGCCATAATGTTGCATGAAAATGTTTATTAGAACCTAGACTGCAGCACTTAGTAGCCCCTGCTGGTTCAGTGTCTGGCATGAGCTCCCACAATGCACTGCTCTCTGATTACAGGATTCTTGCTGTGCAGCTTCGGGTGTGAGTGGAGGAGAAAACAGACCAGTGCAAGATAAGTCAAGAAAGACTGGTGAAAAGCGGCAGCGACTGAAGATACACAATTCTGAGTTTTTGTCATTTTCTCCAATCACATCCAGAGCTGTCTGCAAAATTCTACTGTGCCGCTTTTGATGCGGATGGAGGAGAAAGATCAGTGCAAGATACATCAAAAGCTTCTACAACTTTGACAAAAGTTTTTGCAAAGTTTTTGAAAGATTGTTAAAGAATAAAAAAAATAAAATTGTGAAGTGTGGATGAGAAGGGGGCCAAGCAGGCGGCGGGCCTGCGCTCCTCCACAATAGACTGTGCTGGTGACCCCGGCGTCCAGCCTCCTGGAAGAGATGCACTCCCGTCATGGCTGGGGGTGCCTGTCACATTGCGTTACAGATCAGGAAAGAAATGCTGGAAGCAACTGGCAGCAGATCGAGAGCCGCTGCCTGGATACACAGCTGCATGGCCACGACTCACTGTGTCTAGACAATATGCCCCCATTCACCTCGCTCCCATCTACTTCTGCTATACTCAGGCGAGGAGGAACCTGACTAGCAAGGAGTCGGCTTTGCTACATCCAGTCCTGAAGTCACCTGAACATTTTATCCATCTGGGAAATCTGGGTACCACCAGTACTGTCGCCAGTACAGCTCAGTCACCCAGCTTTCCCAGAATCCTAGAAGGCTGCAATGTCAGCCATATTGGTAATCACTCAGCTTTCCCAGGATCCAAGTAGACTGCAATGTTATTCATACTGGTAATCACCCAGCTTTCCCAGGATCCGAGAAGGCTGCAATGTCAGCCATATTGGTAATCATCGGGCTTTCCCAAGATTGTAGAAGGCTGCAATGAGCCATATTGGTAATCACCCAGCTTTCCCAGGATCCGAAAAGGCTGCAATGACAGCCATATTGGTAATCACCCAGCTTTAACAGGATCGTAGAAGGCTGCAATGTCGGCCATATTGGTAATCAGCCAGCTTTCCCAGGAAGAGATGCACCCATATATTACGGCTCCTGTATAGATTGTCACCCAGCTTTCTGGGGCTCCCAAATAGCAGAGGGATGTGTTGCAGTGTATATGACTACTTCTATATATGCCACAGTAGTATGGAGCAGCAGCCAATCCTCTCTAACCAGAAATTATAAGGACCCCTATTCTATAAGTAGACGGACCCCCCACTGCTCTCTCCCCATATAGTGGAAGGACGTCTTTAAGAAGGGGATAAAGATGTCATACGGCTTTACGTGGATGTTACATACAACGCTGATATACAACTGATCACGCTTCATTCTCCAGTCATGGCCTAAGCTGTGTGCTAAACATGGCTGCCACTCTGCACCCCCCACCATCTACAATGGCATCTGATACAATGACCCTCCTGGCAGGAATCATATCGGCTCTTGCCACCACAGAGGCTAAACCGAGGAGGAGGCAGATCTATCAGGACGGGATAGGACGAGTCGGGAGGGCAGCTTTGGATGTGAGCAGGATACAGAGCCATGACAACCGGCCTATATTGGATGTTAACAGGATTGACGCTTTCAGCTTTGGCGCTCCTGTATGGCCAATGACTCCATGTCTCCCCTTCTATTTCAGGATTCAGCGTCCGGGTCTCACAGCTATATGTTACATCGGTCATGGGCGGTATCAGCTGGCACGGAATAAGTGCGGTTACCATGACAACTAGAACTGCGCGCCACCGACTCGTCTGCCACATCTCATCAGGATGAGTCCGGCTTTACAGTCCCTATAAAAACATTGACTTGTTGGCAGACTAAAAAAGAAGGGATAAAAAGTATATGAAACCCTCATTGGACGCAGAATCTCCAGGGGGCGCCATTGTCAGTCTATATACCTTTGATAGCAGCAGTCACTAAACTGGCCCCAAAGGAAACAAAATCTCTTGTGTTCAATGAGGGCAGCCATGTCTTTCTCTAATCCTCTTAATCCTACAGACTTTGCTGGGATGGCGTTCATTTTACTCTCCCAGAGGGTACCATTGCATCTAATGTGCGAGAAGGGATCCAGTCCACATGGGCTAATATTCCTGCGGTTCTGAAGACCCAGGGAGGAGGGAGGTCTAGGATGCAACTAGAGTGGGGGCTCTAATAAAAGACATTTACTGTACCATACTAACCCCAAGCAATTCACATGCAGACTGGATTACCCAGCGGGGAGCAGCAAAGAGCACAGGGAAAAACCCTGATAATACAAGATGAGGCTGCCAGCCCCTGCACCACAGCCGCCATATAGTAACACAGGATGAGACTGCCCGCCCCTGCACCGCATCCGCCATACAGTAACACAGGATGAGGCTGCCCGCCCCTGCACCACAGCCGCCATATAGTAACACAGGATGAGGCTGCCCGCCCCTGCACCACAGCTGAAATATAGTCACACAGGATGAGATCCTGCTGCCTGCATCACAGCTGCCATATAGTAACACAGGATGAGACTGCCCGCCCCTGCACCGCATCCGCCATACAGTAACACAGGATGAGGCTGCCCGCCCCTGCACCACAGCTGCCATATAGTAACACAGGATGAGGCTGCCCGCCCCTGCACCACAGCTGAAATATAGTCACACAGGATGAGGATAAGGCCCCACTGCCTGTACCACAGCCGCCATATAGTAACACAGGATGAGACTGCCCGCCCCTGCACCACAGCTGAAATATAGTAACACAGGATGAGACTGCCCGCCCCTGCACCACAGCCGCCATATAGTAACACAGGATGAGACTGCCCGCCCCTGCACCGCATCCGCCATACAGTAACACAGGATGAGGCTGCCCGCCCCTGCACCACAGCCGCCATATAGTAACACAGGATGAGGCTGCCCGCCCCTGCACCACAGCTGAAATATAGTCACACAGGATGAGATCCTGCTGCCTGCATCACAGCTGCCATATAGTAACACAGGATGAGACTGCCCGCCCCTGCACCGCATCCGCCATATAGTAACACAGGATGAGGCTGCCCGCCCCTGCACCGCATCCGCCATACAGTAACACAGGATGAGGCTGCCCGCCCCTGCACCGCATCCGCCATACAGTAACACGATGAGGCTGCCCGCCCCTGCACCGCTTCCGCCATATAGTAACACAGGATGAGGCTGCCCGCCCCTGCACCACAACCACCATATAGTCACACAGGATGAGGATAATGCCCCACTGCCTGTACCACAGCCGCCATATAGTAACACAGGCTGAGGCCCCACTGTCTGCACCACAGCCACTATATAGTAACAGGATAAGGCCCCACTGCCTGCACCACAGCCGCCATATAGTAAGACAGGATGAGGCTGCCCGCCCCTGCACCACAGCCGCCATATATTAACACAGGATGAGGCGGCCCGCCCCTGCAGCAATTCTCCAAGTTTTCCCGTATACACCTGCTGCTTACGACAGCTGATAGATCTAGCGATATCCCGGTATCTGGGGCAGGTTCTCAGTATTCACAGCGTGATGCACAGACCCGACGTCATCATGTCTCCAAGGACCGAGATATTTCTGCTTTACAGCTGAACACGTCATGCAGAAGCGGCAGTAGTCCAGGGTCAGCCATTGCGTCACTTGTTCTCCCCCGCAGACGTCTTACAGACGTTACTGTATGACCACCATGCTTCATATGGCTGGAAGGAAATAATGATTGTACTGCTCATCCTGATCCTCCTGGTTCATCAACAACACCAGATGTAGAGTGAAGCCTGATATTTGCAAATCCAGATCAGTAACCATGAACCTTTACATACTATTCATACTATAGCCGTGAATGTATTAGTCCTACACCTTAAACTACAGTTCCAGCTATCTACACTAGGTGGCAGCCTTTTGTACATGAAGTAGTGAAGAAGAAGAAAAAAAAAAAAAAAAAAAAAAAAAAAAAAAAAAAAAAGGGGGGGGGGGATAACATTTACAGTCACCAAATTAAAGCATTTAAACCAAAATGCTGTAAGGTTGGATTGGGGAACCGGTGGCCCTCCAGCTGTAGCAAAACTACAATTCCCATCATGCCTGGGCAGCCAAGTGGGAACGGTTTTGTAGTTTTGCAACAGCCCGAGGGCCACAGGTTCCGCTGTCCTCATTCTGTGAGAGCTCATCAGAACAGTACATAACCTGAAAGACTTCATACACAAGATGAAATTCATGATAAAGAGATGTATCTTAAAAGGACAACTCCGGCCAAAACATAATTTAATATATTACTTCTAGAAAGTTAGACAAATTCCTAATGTACATTAATTATGGGAAATGCACATATAGTGTTATTTCCCATAATTTAGTAGATCAGACAGGCTTCAGATTCTCTATAAAAAAAAATAAAAAAGTGTGACATCACGAATCAGGTGTAGTTCATATGAATAGTCAAGGAGAGGGCGCACTGTATGTAGAAGTCTATGTAACTGTATGTAATGTAGTGTTAGTGAGTTATTACAGTACACTATCACAGCGACACTTGCATCTCCCTCTCTACCTCCTTGTGCTGCCGATGACCTGGCCGGAAGAGAGGGAGATGGACAGCACCGAGCAGAGAGGTAGAGAGGTGCCCATGCATCTAACTACCTCACCCCCTGCTGTGGGACAGATACTGTACTACTCCCCCATCATCCGCTCATTCTATGAGCACAGGTCAGGAGCGCTCATAGTATGAGTAGATTATGGGGGAGGGTACCAGGGCCCATCCCCATCAGCACCTAACTCTCCTTCCCTCTGCCGCCACACGGCCATTAACCTCCCCACCGCCCGGCGAATGCCACGCTCACTTACTCACTTTACTGGTACAATAAAAACTTTTATTACTCTCCCAGAGTAAATGTACTACAGCGTACTGGTATCTAGGGGCAGTCACTGGGTTACAGTCTGCCATCCTAACCACTCAGCACCCCGGGGGGAACCAGAGCACAGAAGGGACTACTACCCTAAGATTCTGTGGTCAGTAGTGATTGTTGGGGACAGCTGCAAATGGTCAGGATCCACCGTGTATAGAACAGATTCAGCCCCTGAACCTAACCCATACAATCATCCCAGCACATTGTTTTCCCCACAGTGCAGTGCCTAGAAAATCCCCAAACATTTGCTGTATCCCCCCTGGAGGAACAGTACTGCCCCCCAGAACTGTGTCCAAGGCACAAGAGGTCAAACTCTCGGCCCTTCAGCTGTTGCAAATCTACAATCTCTATCATGTCTTGGCAGCTAAAGCTTCAGCTGTCTAGGCATGATGGGAGTGGAAGTTTTGTAACAGCGGGAGGACCACCGTTTGACCCCCCGGGTCTAAGGCATTTCATGCTGCTCTGTGGGTTTCTGGATTAACAATCATCTAGTCATATTGCAGACCAACAGCAGTGTTACCCAAGAGGTGTCTCTCCAGCGGCTACAAAACTACGACTCCCATCATGCCCAGTAAGTTATATAACAAATAGATTCCATTAAAAGGGGTTGCTCGCCAAAAGTTCTCTTTAAAATCAACTGGTCCTAGCAAGTGCCAGAGATTTGTAATTTACTTCTATTAAAAAGTCTCCCAGTACTTATCAGGTGCTGTATGTCCTGCAGGAGGTGGTGTATTCTCTCCAGTCTAAGTGCTCTCTGCTGCCACCTCTGTCCATGTCAGGAACTGTCCAGAGGGGTAGCAAATCCCCATAGAAAACCTCTCCTACTCTCCAAACCAGAAAAATACACCACTCCCTCCAGGACATACGGCAGCTGATAAGTACTGGAAGACTAGAGATTTTTTTAATAAGTAAATTAAAAATCTCCAGTTTATAAAAAAAATAAATAAATTGGTGAACAACCCCCTTTAGGAATGATCACTCCTGTATCCCTCCTCCCAGGCCAGCCCAACAAACCTGAGGCACAATGTCTGTAATAGTGTGTGCGCTCTCCTCATCTGGGGACCTGTTACACCATCTAACAGTGAGGAGCCACATCAGCTTTAAATTTCTGAACGCATCTATCGCCACCTGCTGGAAATACCGTAAAACTGCAGCCGTAACGACTATTATGTCTACTATAGCTAGTCAAATAGGAAACTGTAACAGGAAACAAAGGGAACGAACCAGTGATTTTTTTTTTTTTTTTTAATATATGCAAATAAAAATGCTGGAAGTGACATGCATCTTATGTGAGATATATCACAGCGTGTAATATGGCAAGTGTCTACTAACACCTAGAGGAAGAGAGTAGGGATGGCTTTCCACCCTGATCAGCTGTGAATACTGTATGACACCAGAGATATTACTCAGTATATTACAAAGTCAAGGCACTGTCTGTCCACGCATGACAGGAATTGAAGTTTTGCAACAGCTATAAGGCCAGAGAATTGACATCTGTGTAAAAGAAGGAGCTGGACACTATGATGGTGGAGCCCAATGTCCGCTGCTGCGCTGAGGGGGATTGAGTAACTAGTCTGTGCAGTGAAGGGGGGCACACAGACCACCACAAGCACAGGAGACATGGGTTAAGAGGGTGCAGTGGGAGACAGTGGTCCCCAGAACATCTCATGCCCAATAGTCACCCTGTGTAGTGGGGCCTATACCGATGGCCACAGCCGCTGAGGTCTGGTGTGTTCAGCTGCAGGAAGGGATCAATGAATCCACAACGGCGGCTCCTAGGCTGCCACTTCACGGCTATAAAGGGGACTGGATAGTGTCGGCTGATTGTGGGTCCCACACACACACACACACACACACACACACACACACAATACAAAGCTGCAACATTACAAAATGCACATGTCAGAAAGTTGCAAAAAATTATTCTACGGAAATCTAAAAACTTTAAAGATAAAGAAAACAAACTTTTAAAAGGGTCACCCCTTTAAAAAAATTTTTTGCAGATATTGATCGTATAGACTATTTTAGGAAACTTTGTACTTGGATTTATTCGCAAAAAAAATGCATTTTTATCATGAGAAAGCAGTTTGAAGCTCTCTTCATGGTTCTCTTATGGAGAGGGGAGGAGGGAGATGAAGCATCAAAACAGGACAACAAAGAGTTAATTTACAGCTACATCACTGGACTCTCCTCTGAAGTCAGCACTGACCTCTCTATACTGGCTTTTTACACAGGTCCCGCTGTGTAATCCTTTGTTTTCTGCTGATTAATCTCCCTCCTCCCTCCTGCCCCCTCCCCTCTCCATACAACAGACAGGGCTCGACTTATGTGAAAGTAGATAATGAGCAGTGAATGAGAGGGAGGGGGACCTGGGGAAAGGCCTTTTGAGTGCAGACAATGGCATATTTGCTTAATAAACCTAATTACAACGTTTTTTAAAAAATCGCCTGGACTATTGATTTCTAAAAAAAAAATAATAAAATAACACGACACTTAAACAATGCATGAGTGTTTTGTCTCTGCTGTTACTCCTGTAGATAGTTCTGTGCCCAGACCGAACATGGCCGCTTTCCCATCACCTTCTTCTAAACCACAGGTGTCAAACACCGGCCCTTCAGCTGTTACAAAACTACAAGTCCCATCATGCCTGGACAGGAATGATAGGAATTGTAGTTTTGCAACAGCTTGATGGCCAGAGTTTGACCCCCCCCCCTCCTTCCCCTTGTAACAGCAGCTGTCACCATGCTCCATATATAAAGCATTAGAAAGGTAAAGTGCATAGTAATGAGTGGACTCTACTACTAAAGGTTATCCAGCGGCCGCACACCAGGCAAAGGATTAGCCACAAACATTGTGTTAAACTTTCCAAGTATTAGTAGAAGCGATTGAAACCAGAGGCGTGAGAGTGTTAAATAGTTTATTCCAGGTTAGTGACACATGGAAAAAACAAAAATTCCAGACAGCCAAGACAGGAGAAGACGGCGGAGAGAACTTTGTAAGGAGTAAAGGCACTAACTTCTAGATTACGGAGGGGCGGCTGAGGGTCAGACAAGTGTCTTTTCCTCTAGGCAGGAAAAGGAAGGAAACTGCAGGGAGAAGCGCGTCCACCTCTCAGGAAAGCACATTCTTCATACTCCAATCTACCAGCAATACAAAAGGCAACAAGTCCCAAGGTAAAGAGCTAGTGAAGCAGGTCCTAAGGTCCATTATGTGCTTACATGGACATGGGAAGGTTTCAGAAAGCGGAGGAAGAGGAGGAGAAGGAGGAGCAGCCTTCAGCAGAGAGGGCGCCCGGTGCGGACGGACAGCCGGGGCTTCTTCTATCCATCAGGCAGGGGATATTGGAGGTTAAAGCATTGAATGTGTAGAGAGGAGGCAGACGGGAGTCCCAGTGTAAGGAGCACTTACTCTATGAGTCTAGAGGGAGGAAACAAGGAACCGGAGGGGCAGGGGGATTAAGGTGGTGAGATAGAGGGGAGAGAGGAGAAAGGCACAGAGCACAAGGTTAGTAAGACATATCCAGAAAGCACAAACCATCACATGACCAGTGCAAGACGACACATAGCAAAAGCTGAGGGCCACACCACACATACACGCATCACTAGAACATGGCACATTACATCTGAACCAGCCCCTAGGTCATCTATCACGCCCAGCACTGCCGTGCCCCATAACACTTCTCTATATCTATAGCAGGAGAGAAGGGCTGGCTGACAGATTGGTTCTCCCCTTCTTACATTGACAAGTGAAAAGGAGTGAAGCCCAATAGGAGACCACCTGAACGAGGATTGTGGATGCCGCTATGGCAAAGTCTGCTAATGGCCGTAATAGAAAAATCTGCTAGAAGAAAGCAGGAGACACTGCTCAATGGTCATGCAGCGCACATGCCGGACATCTACTACATGCAGAGATGTGCGACAGCTAGATTACCCTGATGTGTAGCGAGTGCTCAGCCGCTGATCAAGCGTTTGCTGACCGCTGCATCTGTCACATAGGGAGATAGCCGTCTGATTTCTGTGTAGGACCTTAATAATGGTTTAGGATTCATTGCTGCTAGTTTATGAGATACTTACTTTGGAACAAATGCAAGTTATAATTTTCATAGTTGTCTCTGTTCACAACCAAAGCTTACACTTCAAGGAGAATATAGGGGCACCCTGCGGCCAGAAGTCCCTGAAATCCCCCGCACCGCTGCAGAAACAAGGACATAGAGGGAGTCTGACTAGCTGGAAATGTGAACAAGTCTCCGTCCTGTATGAAGGAACTGTGCACGACTACTAAGGTGTGTGACTGCTAGGTACTCTGAAGAGTGAACGTCTCATGTGTCCTGTCCATAAGCCTGAACATATTTGTGGGTATATGTTCTATGCATTAAAAAAAAAAAAAAAAAAAAAAACTTGCATAAACCACATTCAGCGCAATCTTAGGAACTTTTTCACTCGCCACATGAGCAAACCAAGTGGGAGGAGCTTAGCAGGAGTGCGTGGCCTGGACAGTGCAACAGATTTACCATCATTTACTCTGGAAACTGGCAGAAATTCTGGTCAAAACTCGGGCCAAAATCCCTGCCTGCAGCCGGTGAATGAGAACACTGCCGCAAAGCATACAGCTATATCTAGACAACAGAGCAGGACGCCAGACTGATACATTGTTCCAAACTAGCAGAGCATTGTCTAGACTGGATACAATTGTATCAGTCTGGAGTCCAGGCTTTAGAGCCCACAGAGCATTGTCTACACTGGATACGACTGACACTAGGACTAACTATATACAGGGTTGCTGCCTCTGTAGAGATCTCTCTTTGGTACAAAGATAGCCTGTTGCTGTCGGGGAATGAAGTTGAAATGCAATGTCTATAAGAAAGTCCCATTAATAAAGCCTGACAGATAAGTGGAGATCTGAGGATGAACCCCTTGGGCTCTGAGTATACTACAGCTCCAGGGATGGACACCAGGAAGGTTAGAGGTGGGGAGCATATGGATTCTGTAATGTTTACACTGACATATAGTCTTATTTTTAGTAATGATGACACCGTGCCCGTAGCCCACCACACCCAGAATACGTCCATGACTCACAATCCTGATGAAGTCACCGCCTGTGCTGAATATATATTATGTATTTTATTATGCCAAGCTCCCTGTATACTATGTGGGGATCACTTCTGCTCCGAGAGCACTCCTGTCCTGTCCACCACAGCTGTATAGAGGGGGATCTTTACTACTCCTATAATACATCCAGTAAAGGTGGTGATAGTATGAGGGCAACAGTGAATTGCAGGAAGTTAGACGGCAAATAAAATTATCTGCTGCATACACATCAGTGCTGGTTACTATAGTTCACCTTTATCCAGTTCAGACACAATTTAGGTCGCTCAGTGTTGACGGATTTCTAGGGCTATTCGAGGCTGCTCCTCATGCTTTACACTGCTGTAGACAACCCCCCCGAAAGCCCTCCACTTGTTGCAAAACAACAACTCCCAACATGCCTGGACAGCCAAAGCTTATAAAAGCTGTATACTGGTGTTTACTCAGCCCGTCCCTCCCCCTTACTTTACACTGCCACTCAGCTTGCACATAAATCTCAACAATGATCCCATATTGTGGAAAACCTGCTGAGCTGAGGATCCGCAGTCCTTGCTTAGTCGGACAGTCAATGAAGTATATACAAGTTCAGAAACTGAGGGGTCCCCAGCACGTTACAAACCTGTTACCCCATGCATTGCATACAAGACGCGTCCATCCCCAGTCCCAGCCCATTTACAAGTTCTGCATCTGACAACCAAGTAGGGACAAATCACATGCGGTTTAGAATCTTATATCAGTCTAGTCAGAATGTCTTACATTTTTGCATTACAAACACCCTACACTCCCACAGATACCTAGTACCACAACACTGGTCACCAATGAAATCCAAGCTGAGCGGGTTCTGTGCCCAACCCCCATAGTGACTGCTCATAGAGAACCTTTAGACTCAATTCATGGGAATTTCTGAGGCCTTTCACCACCATAATAAAAGCTTGTGGCTGCTGACAAGGATCCCCGGGAAACTAGTGTGATGTTTATAGGTCACTAATAAAATGTAAGCAGGTTTGTGGTGGTTTCTCTTGAACTACAAACCATCAGGATCACCCAATGGCTCAGACATCAGTGATGAACTGTTACCTGTGAATCAGAACCCAACATCAATAGCCAAAAGGTGAGAGATGATGGATTCTGGTGTAGAGGAAACACGGTGACTAATACACAGGGTACAAAAGACTCCGCAGACACGTGTCTGTACCTCCAGGCGGCTACAGCAAATCCAAGGTAAACAACTGCACGTGAGGCGTCTATCAACATGACCTGGATTATACAGAACACGTAATCCTTCATACCTGGCCAGATCCACAATCCACAATCCTGAGCAATAGACTCATTCACCAAGCAAAACAGAATCCAGCTGAGGTGTGGGGCGACAGTCAACTATGGCGGGTGTATTATGGGTAACTTTCCTTAAAGGCTGTTTTCTTCCAGAAACAGCAACACTCTAGTCTCCAGGTTGTGTGTGATATTGCAGTTCAGCTCCATTCATTTCAATGGAACAGATTTACAAAACCAACACCCAAACTTTCTGGAAGAAGAAAAGGAAAAAAAAAAAGGCCATGTTTTTCTAAGTCTGGACAACCCCTTTAAGGGAGTTGCAGACATTTTCTATTGTTTTGTAAAATAAAGCAAAGCTATAATATAACCCTATTTCTGCTGTTATCTATATGTAGCCTGCAATGTAAAGAATCTAAAATGGCCAACAAAGGCCTGGAATAGTAAATGCTGTAAGATGGTGACAAATGAGAGCAGACATCCCTCCGGCCAACTGGATACATTCAGTCATCAGGAAAACATGGGGAGAAGAGAGTAACAATGTGCTTTATAGATGTAACCAACAACAATAGGTACATGGGGGGGGGGGGGGGGTGGCAAGTAGATAAAAGATGTAATACCTGAAGCACTGACATCTCCTGTATTGTGTTCACCATTCTCCAGCACTGAGGGATGACTACCTGCAGGAGAAAATGTACAATGTTACACAGTGACCCCACCAGCAGAATAGTGAGTGCGGCTCTGGAATATAATACAGGATTTAACTCAGGATCAGTAATGTATGTACACAGTGACCCCAGCAGCAGAATAGTGAGTGCAGCTCTGTAGTATAATACAGGATGTAACTCAGGATCAGTAATGTAATGCATGTACACAGTGACCTCACCAGCAGAATAGTGAGTGCAGCTCTGTAGTATAATACAGGATGTAACTCAGGATCAGTAATGTAATGCATGTACACAGTGACCTCACCAGCAGAATAGTGAGTGCAGCTCTGGAGTATAATACAGGATGTAACTCAGGATCAATAATGTAATGTACACAGTGACCCCACCAGCAGAATAGTGAGTGCGGCTCTGGAATATAATACAGGATTTAACTCAGGATCAGTAATGTATGTACACAGTGACCCCAGCAGCAGAATAGTGAGTGCAGCTCTGTAGTATAATACAGGATGTAACTCAGGATCAGTAATGTAATGTATGTACACAGTGACCTCACCAGCAGAATAGTGAGTGCAGCTCTGGAGTATAATACAGGATGTAACTCAGGATCAATACTGTAATGTACACAGTGACCCCACCAGCAGAATAGTGAGTGCAGCTCTGGAGTATAATACAGAATGTAACTCAGGATCAATAATGTAATGTACACAGTGACCCCACCAGCAGAATAGTGAGTGCAGCTCTGGAGTATAATACAGGATGTAACTGAGGATCAGTACAGGATAAGTAATGTAATGTATATACACAGTGACCTCACCAGCAGAATAGTGAGCGCAGCTCTGGAGTATATCAGAGGATGTATTTTTATATTACAAGGCCAAATTACCTTCAGCTGGCTGTTTCTTGGCAGATCCATTGGCTTCGTCGTCATCCAACAGTGGAACATAGTCAGTTTTATCGAATTTCTCCCCGATGACATCATCATAAGGCTCCGCCTCCAGCGAGCTGATAAAGTCCCGCTTGATCTCTGGCTCAATCTCTGGTGGGGAATCAGTCAGGGCGTCCACAAGTTCCAGGTCTGCCATTTTCTACGTCTGGGTCTGGAAAAATGAAGAGGTTAACTGAGAAGAGAGCGTATATAACAAGCAGCTATAGATATCTGCATCGCATGTATAATGTGTAGTGTTTGGAGAATGGTCAAGGTTAGAAAGAACTAACAAAGCTCCTGGCTGTCCCAGCTCTCCTAGACTTCTGAATGGCAACATGCTTATCGCAGACTTATGGCAACCTGGCAGATTTGCTTTTCTAAACTCTGTGAAACTTGGGTGATCTGCCCTGAGACGATATAGAATTCAACTTTTGCTGGTTTTCCAGAAGCAGCCCTGACAGAAGGCAATTTTATGATGAAACATGAAAAGTAAAAAAAAAAAAAAAAAAATATACAGAAGACTCTTCTGGATTTGCAGTTAATGTCGACATAAAATGCTGATATCTTCCGGGAGAGGATTAAGCTTCGCTGACACAAATATAGCCATAAATCCCCGGGCTGCAGCAGCTGCGGTGAAGAGCCCCGGTAATACACAGGCCAGGCACTAATCCCGAGGAGATTGTGACAAGCTCAGCAATAACCAGCAGCTAAAAATGTCACCTCAAAACCGAGGCGAGAAGTCACAGATCTCAGACAGGATGGGGCGGTCCTGGTGAGGCTATGACGTCATACATGAATGGATAAATGCGCAATGATGTAATGACCCCAACTTTGCACACTAGTGCAGGAATGGGCAAGCTGCGACCCCCGAGCCGATGCAAAACTACAATTGCCATCATGCTGGGTCTGACTCCAGTGCATAGAGCTGGGCTGGTGCGCAAGGACCGCAGTACTGGGATCTGCGCCAATTGGGTATCAAAAAAAAAATAAAAAAAATCATAGTTCTCATTTGCTTTAAATAAATACAATTTATACAATACCAGAGCGGCAGTTTTCGCTCACGTTATCTCCTAGGCAAAACAGAACAAATGTAATCGGAAAGTCACACAGAGCCCAGAATGGTCCTAATGATGGTTACAATGCACCATGCAAAAAAACCAAAGCCCCCCACTAGGGGAAAAAAGTTCTTGGAAGGCAGATGAAATAATCCGCCCTCGATATAAGTTACGGAGGTGGAAAGGTGTTAATGATATACTTGCTACAGAAGGATTGTCACCTATCGATGAAGTCAAAGTCCGGGATGAGTCTCAGCCTCAGAACACGAGACACCATAAAGTCAGAGGTTGTGAATGAGGAACGACGGATAAGGCGTAACTGAAGTTGGACACTCACACCAGGCATCAGCCAAACCAACCAATGTACAAGGAGAGCAGCCAGGAGGCTTCACTAGGCCCTGGTGGTCATCAAAAGGCATCAGCCTTTCCGTCAAGGGAAGGATGACAGATGGAGCCCCCGTAATGGTCAGCATTGACTGATGCATTTAAGGAGTTAAAAACCAGAGTTCTGAGCCATCCCAGTGACAGCTGTACAGGACTGGATTCACACATTGTATATTGCTCATTATTTTTGACCAAATCCAAACCCAAGTACAAAAACACAGCAACTCCTTCCATTAAAATCTGTGTCCGCCCTAAATCTCTTACATCGGGTTCACATGCAGTCAGGATTTATAGATTGGAACATACGGACTGATGGGCGTCACTGTGCCGTACAGTACAGAAGGGTACGGATGAGGTCTTATTCACACGTCGAGTTATTGCACGTTGTTGTCTATTGGGCTATTCACACGATCAGTAGATTACAAGGACGCAAACCAATGCTGAAAAAGGACGTGCCAGATTTTTTTTACGGATCCTCTCAGAAATCAATGGGATCTGCTATTTTTTACAGATTGTAACCTGTTTGGCATCCCGTATTTCCGTAAGAAAAAAAAAAAGAAAAAAAAATACGGATGAATTATAATTGACATGTTGAAAGAAAGGGGGGGGGGGGGGGGGGTGGAGGATCTACAGAAATAAAGATGCACTACGTATGCCCAAATCTGTAATTTTTGGCGGATTGTACGGATGGATAGCGGAAGGAATCTACAGACTTGAAAATACTGAACGTGTGCATAAAGCCTTAAAGCACAATTTCCAAGCCTATTCACTGACAGCAAGCAGATGTTACGCTGTCATATACATCTCTTAGGCTGCATTTACACGTTCAGTGTTTTCCTGGTCCGTGATTGTGGTCCGGCAGCATCCTCCATGATCCGTGCAAAACAGTCCGTTTTTCATTCGTTTTGCATCCGTTTGGTATCAGTGTCCGTTTTTTTCATGGATCTGTGTTAAAGCATTTTAAATTACATTGATTACATCACACCCATGTTTTTCACGGATGAACACGGATGTCACATCCGTGTACATCTGTGAAAAACACGGATCTCATTGATTTCTATGGGGAATCCTCAGTGCATCCGTTCCGAGTAATGACATGTCCTATTTTTTAACGGAACGGATCACGGATCTGTGAAAACACGGAACATCTGAATAGCCCAATAGAAAGCAATGGGCTGTACAATTGTCCGTGCGCACGGATCCGTGAGCACGGACAACTTCCCGGAACGTGTGAATGCAGCCTTAGCTGAGGGTTTGATACAATTATTTCCAGTCTGAACAATCCTCTGTGGGCTTATGGCCCACTGCACACTATAGTAATCTGCTGTCTACAGTTTGGGACCATATTTACTATAATCTACAGACCAATGCACATGACTGTGGATTCCAAAAGCTCACGGAATAAAAAAAAAAAAAAAAATATTTACACACAAACATCCCATTCAATCGAATCTGTAGCCTATGGCTCTTAGACATTGTGAAACTACAAGTCCCAGCATGTAGCTGTAAACCACTAGGAGGACAAGGACCTGGACACTGAGGGAGCATCAGCATGAAGTGATCGTCGGCCGTCCATTGTTTTACCTCCAACATCCCCTTGCCCTCCGCAGACTCCAAAATAACTTGGCTATAAGCTTCTTAGAGGGGATTATGGGAGGAGGAAGAGCGTTTTATGACGAGTGGATAGAAAAACACGCAGATACCCGGCTGGATACTATAGGACGGCGGCCGAGGACACAAGATACGGATCTGATGAGGACGGCAAAGGCCGACAAATCCAAGATCAAAGGGACTAGCTAAATGCTGTCTGTCATGATGGGAGTCGTAGTCAAACAGCAGCTAAGAGCCACAGGTTGGGAGGGAGGAGCGGATACATTTGTTATCTACTGCATTGTATACAGTCTAAGGCACAAGTGTTAAACTCAGGCCCTCCAGCTGTTGCAAAACTACAATTTCCATCATGTCTGAACAGCCAAAGCTTTGGCTGTCCAGGCATGATGGGAATTGTAGTTTTTTCAACAGCTAAAGGGCCTCAGTTTGTAACCCCGGTATAAGGGCCCTATTACACGGGACGATCATGCAAAAAAAGGTTATATCGTTCAAATTTAAACGATAATCGTTCTGTGTAATTGCAATCGAAAAATCGTTCGTATGTCAATTGTTGATTTAGATCGGAATTTAAAATTATCATTAAACGTTCACTGTTATTCCACATTTGTTCACTAATCGTTCAGTGTAATTGCACATTGTTCATTGTTTTGCCGGGATCAGATGGAGTAAGAGATCATAGTAATGACCGTAACTAATGACCATTGTTCTGTGTAACATGGTGAACGATTTCAGGTTAACGATAAACAAATCTCGTTTGCGATTGTTTACAGTTAGTCGTTTAAAAAAAAAAAAAAAAACGCTCCGTGTAATAGGACCCTAAGGGAAATCTAAACAGCAAGACAAATGTCATAGCATCACACTGGAAGAAAAGCTGTGATACAGCGAATCAAGAGTCCCCGGAAGTCTTAAGACAGTACAGACCTATGAGACACTAGGTGGCAGCAGAGATCAGCCATGCCAAACACTGTAATGAAGAGCGTAATAAGTACCCTGATAACCTGGACCCTCTGAAGAAGGAAACTGAACAAAAGCAGGGAGTGAAAACCTGCTAAACATCCATTGTACAGCAGCTTCCTCCGCTCACATAACATCAGCTGCAGTTATATGGCACAATATAATAATGGAGGAAGAGGGGAGAGGGGACGGGGGCAGCGCTCCCCACCTGCCCCCACAATCTATTTCCTATCAGATCATAACACAAACACTAGAGTTCTGGTATACAGCTACATAAATGCTATATACACTGTACTGCACGAACCGCTGACCATATACACAAGTCACATAAACGTCTGCACATCATTTACACAAGTCTTATCAATGTGTGCACATACTCAAGACACCCCTACTGGCTCATACAATGGGTGTCCTGCAACATTAAAAGGCATACGCCTGAAAAATTAACTGGTTTCAGAAAGTTATACAAATTTGTAATTTACATCTATTTAAAAATCTCGTCTTCCAGTACTTATCAGCTGCTGTATGTCCTGCAGGAAGTGGTGTATTCTTTCCAGTCTGACACAGTGCTTTCTGCTGCCACCTCTGTCCACGTCGAGAACTGCCCAGAGCAGCAGCAAATCCCCATAGAAAACCTCTCCTGCTCTGGACAGTTCCTGACATGGACAGAGGTGGCAGCAGAGAGCCCTGTGTCAGAATGGAGAGAATACACCACTTCCTGCAGGACAGACAGCAGCTGATAAGTACGGGAAGACTGGAGATTTTTAAATATTTAATTACAATTCTATATAACCAATTTATTTTAAAGAAAAAGATTTCTGCCGGAGTAACCCTCCAAATAAGGGGTCTCAGTAAAAAGCAGCCATTTTTTCTAATCCTGATAAACCCCTTTAGCCGAACTCCACATAAACTGACCAGTATGAGCGGATCTGCAGTGTAAAGCATAGAAAGGGACAGTGCAGCAGTTTGTACAGACAACCAAGGTGGGGTCACTGCCTACTGCAGACCTGAAGTGTAAGGGTATGTGCACAGTAAGGGCCCTATTCCACCGGACGATTATCGTTCAGATTATCGCTCAGATTATCGCTAAATCGTTCGGTCGTATCTAAACGATAATCGTTCGGTTGAAAGGCAGTTAATGATTAACGACCGAACAAGAAATCGTTGATCGCTTTAGAAGACCTGGACCTATTTTTATCGTTGCTCCTTCGCAAATCGTTCGCATTGAATAGGACATTGTTCGGTCGTTTGCAATAGATACGAACGCAATAGCGAATAAATAGCGAAGAAGAAACGATCGCAATTACGATCATAAGTAACGATTATCGTTCCGTGGAAATGAGTGAACGTTTTCAGATCTTTCAGAATAGCGGTCGTTGGAGATCGTTAATGATTATGCAAACGATAATAGTCCGGTGGAATAGGGCCCTAAGTAATCCTGGCAGAAAATCTGTTGCAGATTCTGCAGCTTGCACCCGCACCAGTCTATGCCCGTGCCGTAGTCTCTATTCTATCCACGGGTGGATTCCACTGTCCAAAAAAAAAAGCCCAGTCCGTCTGACCATAGAATGGAGTCTATGGCACGGGCAGAGACGCGTGTGCCCGCCAGTGTCCACGAGCAGGTGTGAGCTGCAGAATCCATGACGGAATTTCCATCAGGATTCCGTAGTGTGCACATACACCTTCTACAGCACTCATACAATCCATTCAGTTGTCAGGGCATTATGGGATTTGAAGCTCTGCAGGACACTGCTGTGGAGTCTTTGTGCCTCCTGTAACAGCAGCTACAGTCCGGTGGGCAGATTTCGTCCGTAACATCCACAACAAATAGTTTCCAGCACTGGCAAACAGGTGTTAGGGACACTCCCTTACGTTAGGTCATGTCCAGAGAACGGGGGGGGGAGCCATGGGATAACTAAGCTCTTCTCAAATGCAAGCTGGAAGATCCGGCCCAAAAATTGTAGGATGCAGGTCTGACAGCAGGTCTCTTATAGGGAAGCGATAACACAGGGTAACACTAGTCTGCTGCACAATGTGCCGTGGGGGAAACCATCGCAGGACGGTCACTTAAGGCCTTATTACACGGTGCGATATTGGGCTGAATCAGCAGATCATCACTCTGTTATAAAGACAACAATCAGCTAAATGTGTCTTTTGGGTCTCAACTAAAATAGTCGACCAACAACTGCGCATCACTACACGTAATAGTGACGGCTGGCAATTGTGTATACATTACCTCTCCACACCTCGGTGTTCTACTGCCCTCTGCTCACTTCGCAGAGCCACCGCTGTAGCTTCAAAGCAGTCTCTGAACTGACAGGCTACTCAACCAATCACGGACTGCGGCAGCTTCAGCTACGTCTTCGCAGCTCTGGCTAAACGAGAATCGAACCGTGTAATAGACTCCGGAAAACAAGTGACGATCTTGCAGGTCGGTGATCGTTCACACTATTAAATCGGACCCTTAGTCTATGGATAAGTTTGCATGTTGCGGATCTACTGTGAATACAGTCGTAGCACAGTCGATGTCGTTTTAGCCGCTCTCACCTATGTGCTTTGGACATTTTGCGTGCACAAATATTATAATCTGCAGTATCAAGGTTAAGTTTTGTGCTGCGAATTTAACCAGTGTAAAAACATAAAATGCAAAAATCTCCATTAAAAAAGCTGAACAGTCACAGGGTGTTTGCATGGATTCCAGATCAAATTGAAATCTGATCCCGGGACACTCTGCTTCTGCTATTGCCACATGTGGATTTGCCCCACTGAATGTGAAAAGCCATATAAATATGAATATGGCCGCCATTCCTTATCCCAGCAAGTCTGGCTTCCAGCTGCCTCAAAACCTGATGAAACACCACAGTGAAGAGAAGACGAGGACCGAGCAGCTTCTGCAGGGACAGGAGGAATGTTTAATATATTCAGCGCCTGGAGGATGGATATACAGGTTCAGCGTGTAATCGCGGCACCGGCTGAGGCTGGATCTGAGGCGCTGCAATCCAAGCTAAAATCATGGATCCGGAGTAGGGGAGGTGCAGAGCCAATATCCTCCTGGACCCCCCGATGTTTATAGTGCACACAGGTGACTGCAGAAGCAATGCAAGACAATGTGACGCAAGCCCTAACAGCTATAACAATATGTCATAGTGCAGCCGCCTCCAGAGCTGCAATCACAATCCCACTGGTTTCCCCTCACGTGCCATGCTACAGTACATATACTACTATAGATAAACTTCTACCTGCTTCCAAAGATAAAACTAAAGATACAAAAGGGGGGGGGGGGCAAATTTATAAAATCTATTAACGTAAAAAGTTAAATTTTTGGGTGTAAAACGGGCAGATGCAAATGAATTTATTCGCAAAAGACTACATTGCGAATAAAATCTTCGCATCAGCTCAGTTTACGCCACGTGCGCCTGAGGGGTGCGGACTCTAGGTCGTCTGAATTTATGATTTTGCGCATGGTAAAATAAGGAAGCCTACGTGCGCTCAGGATTTATGTAGAGGCAGTGCGCCTCTACATAAATCTGCGTACTGTCAGAGCTGCAGGGACATTATTAAGCCAGACGCAAAAAACATCGGACTTAATAAATGTCCCCCTAAGTGTTCATACACGTTCAACTAACAACGTCCGTTCAACCAACAGAATCGGGAGCGGTATGCCATTGGTATAAAGTCCAACAAATACAACCGAGAATGCAGAAGCCTGGTGGCCTTGTAGGACTCAAACTACTTGCAGTATTTCCCACTAACAACTCAACAGCGCCCCCATCCTGTAGCAGTTAATATTCTGCATCCTGCACCCACACCACCCTCCTACTACAACAGTTCTGGGAATAGGCTCCAAATCCCCCAGTAATCGCAGCAAGCGTTCTCCCTTCTTCTTTGATTAGATATTTAACAACTATACTGTGGATTGCCGACATGTCAATCTTCGGCTAACCACTGATCAGCAGAGTGGTAGATATAATGTAACAGTCCAGCAATGGATCAGTAGTAAGCCAGGGGTTGCATGGATACACAGACACCACAGAATGGGCAGCGGCTGGAGCGTCAGGAGCTACAATCGTTTCCAAGCTTTCCTGAGGACCCTGGGGCCAACAATGACACATCAGACCTGGTCCTTGGCAAAAACAAGGAGGTGAACAAATGCCGGACGAGGCTGACGAGAGCTCCGAGCACATGGGGATGATTCAGGATTAATGTCACACACAGAATATACCAGCAGCTGTTCCCGTGCCAATGTCCTCCAAATACATCACAAGCAGAGCTAAAAGCAGGCTTCATCTCCACACTATACATATGGAGTATGGTCTAGACTGGATGCAACTGTAGCAGCCCCTCAGCTGTGAGAAGCACTAGAGCTATGCAGGATTTTAAAATCTGGAAAAAATAAATGAAAGCAAAGTTTCAGATTTTTCAGTATACAAGACAGGACAAGCCCTCGAAGACTCGCTTTCACACAATTCTCGATGGCTCAGAGGACCTTACAGCAACCTCGACAAATTACTCCACAGAGTCAAAGCCATTTCCTGCTAAATAAGAAACAAATCACTTCCAAAGAGGAAAGCCCGGCTTCCTAAAATGGTTTGTCATGCAGATTATGGCTGGAGGCCAGCGAGTGAGTCAGAGGAGCAGAGTCTGTGTACAGGTCAGAGAGAGGAGCCACATGGGGCCAGGTAACACTGACTGCCTAAGAGAGAGGAGCCGCATAGGGCAAGGTAACACAGACTCCCTGAGAGAGAGAGAGAGAGAGAGAGAGAGAGAGAGAGGAGCTACACAGCGCCAGGTAACACCGACTGCCTAAGAGAGAAGCAGCATGGGGCCAGGTAACACCGACTGCCTAAGAGAGAGAAGCAGCATGGGGCCAGGTAACACCGACTGCCTAAGAGAGAGGAGCCGCATAGGGCAAGGTAACACTGACTGCCTAAGAGAGTAGCCGTCCAGGGCCAGGTAACACAGACTCCCAGAGAGAGAGAAGCCGCACAGGGCCAGGTAACACCAACTGCCTAAGAGAGAGGAGCCGCACAGGGCCAGGTAACACCGACTCCCTATTCTATTATACTAGAGAAAACAGTCAGCAAGCTTGTTACCTCACAGCCCTGACAGCTTAACCGAGAGAGATGCAATTACCAGCAGTGACCTTACCAGCAGAATAGTGACTGCAGCTCTGGAGTATAATACAGGAAGTAACTCAGGATCAGTAATGTATGTACACAGTGACCCCACCAGCAGAATAGTAAGTGCAGCTCTGGAGTATAATACAGGATGTAACTTTATAAATAAAAAGGCAAGAACTCCAGTGAAATCAGGTACAAGTAACAGCAGGAGAGAAGCAGAACAATTACTCTTCTGCACAAGTATCCAGATTTCAATGTAGAACAGCACTTTGTCAGGATGGAGCTTATAGTTCTGCTAGTCCTGAACCTCCCGGATCACAAAAAGAATTACAGGTGAAACTTGATGCAAGAAATAATTGAGTTTGTTCTATCTAGGTGCTGTGGAGCCACTGGACAGAAAGGAAGCCAAACAAGACAGCGGCTTTTCCAGTCTCAGCATCATCAATTAGAACACCACGGTATTTATTAGCGTGAAAAGTTCCTTTGTGTTTATGCATGTGGTGGAGGCCGGGTTACATACTCGCAGCGGAATTAAAAATCTGCTGCGGGTATGTAACCCCATTTAACTTCACGCTACACTGATTCGCAGCAGATTTCTCTGCAAACTCGCAGTGTGAAATCTGCTGCAAATCCGGTATATGTGAAGGTACCCTAAAACAACAACCGTTCACTTCATACTGAAACGCATTGCACTAAACTTAATGCAAACAACGGCCGTTGCTCACACAAAGTATTAAGCGGTCGTTGCTTGCCACGGACCGTTGAAATAATTGACGCGTCAATTACTTCCGGCCGTTTTGCATTGATTTTAATGCAACAAAAGACGCTGTTTGACACTCAATACAACGACTGTTGTTTTTGAGCGCCAAACAACGGCAGTTGTCCATATGTTGTGTGAACATAGCCTATAGGTGTTATGCAGCTTGGTAAAAACTGATGGCCCACCCTCATGATAAGTAATAAATAAACTAGCCAAGGTCTGATGCCTCACAGTGACACAAGCCAGCTTTTTTCTATTTCTTTTAAGGGGCAGCAGCTTCTTCAGTGTTTACCTGCATCACCACAGGTATAGTAGTAAAAGCTTAAAAGGACAACTCCCACGGGACCCGGAAAAAAAAAAAAAAACAGACACCATACTCACCATCCCTCTGGTGACGATCGCCACTCGATTCGCCTACGTCTCCGTCACCTCTTGCAGCCGTCCTGCGATCTCTCACTTCCGGGTCCATGGGAGAGAAAAGGTTGCCAGTGCGCTTGCGCACCGGCAGCCTTTTCATTGGCTGGAGCGCATCACATGGCTTCCAGCAGGCTCAGCCAATCAGGGCTGAGCAACCTGAAAGCCATGTGATGCGCTACAGCCATTCACTTTCCATGAACACGCCGAGGAGCAAGAAGACCTGGCCTGCCCCCCGGCTCTGTCGGGGTGGGGGAAGGGGGCCAGACCGGTTATTTAAGCACATTTCAAAGTTATATAACTTTGCAGTGTGTGTTAAATAAGCCAAAAAAATTTTTCGTGGGAGTTGGCCTTTAAGGTGCTGCAGCATCATCAGGTATCCTGAGGATGGAAGTAAACACTAAAGAAGAGGCACAGATCTTGCTCTGAGATTTTTCGCTGCTCTCTATAACATGTACATGTGTGAAATGCATATACATCTCATACAGGTAGGCACTGTACCTTCTCCGCAGGTGTCCTTGTGTTCACCCTCCTACAGATTTCCTGCAAAGTGAAGAGAAAGGCAGGTTACTTAGGTGCATATAGTACCTGGACGATCACACACAACAAAGCCAGCCATAGAAACAAAGCAATTCCCCATAGATAAATCCTCAAGTCGTCCACAAAATCCTAACCAATAAAATGCAATTACAGCTTCCATAGGGAGACCCACCCAACTATGCCAAAGGGCAGGTCAGGTGATAGCCCTCCATGATGACAGGTCACAATCCCAATGGGAGGTTTTTCCTGCTTTCCTCCGATAGGATCTGCTCCAAATTTAGGCAAGAAAATAATATTTGTGTTCATACAGTTCAGTAATACACAGAGTGGGCTCTGCTTTATTTAGAGGGGCCACACAGCTTTCCAGCTTATGAGCAGCAACTCCCACAGAAGGGAACATGACAGTGTCTAGTCCTAAGCATGGCCCTTACTTACCAGAATGGGTTTAAAGCAGGGATGTGGAACCTTCGGCCTTAAAGCTGTTGCAAAACTACAATTCCCTTAATGCCTGGACAGCCGAAGCGTAAGCTTCGACTTCCCAGGCATTAAGGGAATTGTAGTTTTGCAACAGCTGAAGGGCCGAAGGTTCCCCATCCCTAGTTTGCAGGAAGCACCAGACAGTCGCACATGAACCCTTAAGGCAACAGATGACCCTCCAGCCATTACACATGAGAGGTCTTTCCTTATCTCAGTCCCCTCTGACTTTAGCCTTGCATATATATGGAGAAGATAGATAGAAATATTTCTAACAGATAGAGTTCTCCTTTAAACAATGTCCTTGTTTGTTAAAGCGATGCATGAAGTCATAGACTTGCAGGCCTCATCTGTGGGCTGAATGCAGCCGCTCGGGCCGGCATAGTGAATGACATCTTTTGCACAGACAGTTTCCATAGTATTGATGAAGTAGCATTTCCTATAAACACTCAACAAAAGCCGCCTCTCTGCTCGGCCGTCACTTACTGAGCGGCCCTAGACTCGGCAGTCAGACGGCTTTTGTTTGAGAAATAGTTTCAGCATTGCACAATCCCAGTGACTTCATCCAGTGCACACATCGGCTCATCCGCCTCAGCTCCACAACTCTGCATAGAAACCTACAAAACCCCCAAGTCTCTGCGATATGAGGTGGAACCAGGACAACAAAACAGGGGCACCTGGGAAAGTTACAAGTTGCCTGGAGAACTTTTTTAAAGAGATTGTCCATATGTCCCTGTAAGGGACCACTTATGAGGCTTCTACTCTGACTCTGCACATTCAACATGCAATGCTATATTTTCCTTGCAGCAGACAAGACAAATAGCCGGGCATAAGAAGCAATAAGCACAGAGATCACCTAGCTTAGGATCAAGATGGGGTTGACTTCACAATAACCTTTTTATGCCTGAACTGAACGGCGACTTTGGACAACACAGAAGTCCTGCAGCCAAATGACCGCAGTGTAATGCTGCCCCAGTTAAGCTTTATCACAGCGATCACCAAGTTGCCCCAATTGTCGCCCACGCTCCTCCTCATAGCTGCTGAAATACAATAGCACCTGGCATAGACAATCTTCTGGGAGCCGGTTACATCATCAGCACCACAGACCTCGCCTGACTGCTCGCTACAATGTATCAGCGTGAGGACCACGTACCCGCTTGCTACAATGTATTGGTGAGGACCAAGTGCCCGCTCGCTACAATGAATTGGCGTGAGGACCATGTGCCCACTCACTACAATGTAGTGGTGTGAGGACCAAGTGCCCGCTCACTATTATGTATCAGTGTGAGGACCAAGTGCCCGCTCACTATTATGTATCAGTGTGAGGACCAAGTGCCCGCTCACTATTATGTATCAGTGTGAGGACCAAGTGCCCGCTCACTATTATGTATCAGTGTGAGGACCAAGTGCCCGCTCACTATTATGTATCAGTGTGAGGACCAAGTGCCCGCTCACTATTATGTATCAGTGTGAGGACCAAGTGCCCGCTCACTATTATGTATCAGTGTGAGGACCAAGTGCCCGCTCACTATTATGTATCAGTGTGAGGACTTAGTGCCCGCTTTTTACAATGTATTGGTGAGGACCAAGTGCCCGCTCACTATTATGTATCAGTGTGAGGACCAAGTGCCCGCTCACTATTATGTATCAGTGTGAGGACCAAGTGCCCGCTCACTATTATGTATCAGTGTGAGGACCAAGTGCCCGCTCACTATTATGTATCAGTGTGAGGACCTAGTGCCCGCTTTTTACAATGTATTGGTGAGGACCAAGTGCTCACTTACTACAATGTATCAGTGTGAGGACCAGGTGCCCGCTCACTACAATGTATCAGGCCACATTCGCGGACCGCACTACCGTATGTGCATCCGTAGTGCTCCGTGCTTCACACATTACCCCAGCGATCCGTGCCGCAAGAAAACTGTCTGCATTACAACATGTCCGTTTTTTGCGGCACGGATCGCGGCCCCGTATACACATACGGACGTGTGAACGAGGCCATAGGATAACATTGGTTTCATGTTCTGACCGCAATCGCGGACAGAACAACGGATGTGTGAATTAGGCCTCAGTGTGAGGATCTAGTGCCCGCTCGTTACAATGTATTGGTGAGGACCAAGGGCTCACTTACTACAATGTATCAGTGTGAGGACCAGGTGCCTGCTCGCTACAATGTATCAGTGTGAAGACAGGTTTGTTTGTTTTTTAAATAAAATTTTATTGAATTAGCTTGTTTTGTTAATTATAAAACCTGTAAACACTCAACAAAACTTTTTTTTTTTTTATTAAATAAAAATAGTCCTCACACTGATACATTATAGCGAGCAGGCACCTGATCCTCACACTGATACATTGTAGCGAGCAGTCAAACACATCAACTGATGAAACAAGGAGTGTGAGGAGAGTTTACAGCTCGCTACAGTATCAGTACAAGGACTATAGAGAAGGTAGAAAAATATACGTGCATACTGCTGGCAACCAAAACCCACCCGCCCGAATAGCAGTGATTGAGAAGTTTGCACCATGTAGGAGGCTCAACAACAGCAGTGACAGCACTAACATCACCTAGTTAGTGAGAAAGGGTTAATCAAACAAAACTATACAGGTAAAAAAAAAAATAAATAAATGTTTAAGTTGACTTGAGCTCCAGAGGAATGCCTGGATATATGACATCACCACTAAGACTATGTTCACATGGCAGAGAAGCTATGCGAGGAATGGTAACCTGCTGCATAGTTTGACAGCACGGAGCACATTTCTTACCGCCGTCTCATACACCAACCTGTCCAATCCGACGGGGCTAAACAGACAGGCATTCCCGAGGATAGAGCGGAGCCGAATAATGACGCCCTGCAAAACACATGCTGGAAAACTAGGTGTTAACCCGACCTAGGAGCCGCATGACCATGTGAACAGGAAAAAGCAAATAAACAGCAGCGACAACAGGGATATCACACCACAGGGTCCTATAAGGCGCCTCCTCAGGTCCTGCGCTTGCTTACTGGCAGGCCGGTCGGGCTTCTCAGCGTACAGGCCTTCCACCTTCCCACACTGCAATCTCTGTCCATCCCACAGCACAGAAATGCAAGGAATTTGAGAGAAGGGCAGAATAATAGGGGTGGGATTATATAAGTGACACGTGACATAACCATACACAGGATGATGGATGACGGGGAGTAGTCTGCTCCATCCAATCTATAGGCAGGTGCAAGATAAGGAAAGAAAAGCGCCGCTCCAGACCTCGGTCACCAGAGTTTCACTCTCTAGCAAAAAGATTTCCTTTAGCCTCTGCTTGCTCTCAGTGAATGGCAATAAAACCCTATAAAGAACTTATTCTCCTCGCAGAGATGAACCACAAGTCTCAGCAACAAATTTCTGCACAAGCATTCACTCTAAAAGGGTCAAAAATACCTTCAATAATCAAGGACCGAGCGTTCATGTGTTGTCTATGGGAAGGGGTAAGCCACAGCAAGAGTGCTCTCTGAACAAAGGGGTCCATCACACCTGACCCCTATCACCATTAACATCAGTGGTTGTTTAGGATGGCCTCATACACGCTAGACTGACAGCCGACCCCCCTGTTTAAAGTGTATGGTGGCCTTTAATGGTCCATTTACATGACACTATTTTTCAGCCACAGGCACCAGCAAACAGGCTCAGACTTAGGGCCCGCCTCCTCCGGCTGTCAATCATTTTGGAGCAGGCAGCAGTCTGAAGATACAGAGGCTGGACAGTAAAGACTGAGAACATGATTCCGGATTACAGCAGCAGCTAGGTAAGTAAGTACAGATGTGTGATCTGGAAACAGACAGCACAGATATATGAATATCAGTGCTGTCACTCTGCCTTTATCAATATCCCATAATACAGAAGAATACATTTTAAAGCCCACTCTAAAGACACGATCAGCTGAGCAGTTTCTGGCAAACCCTCCTGGCCCCTTACCATGTAAAAGGCCCTTAAGGTACATTCACATGCATTTCACTGCATCAAATACACTAAAGGGTACCCTTAAACAGATTAAAGATGAGCATAATATGGATAAATACAAAAGCGTTTAGTTTTGCTTGTCAGAACTACATCATACAACTCTATGCTATCACTTCGGATCAATAGACCTTTGGTTGGGCTAGAACCTGTATCCAAATCACTCTCGTCTGAAAACTAACAGCAGCAGTAAAATAAGGCTCTGGTCAAAGTTTTTTTTTTTTTGTTTTTTAAAGGAGAAGTACGGCAAATTTTTTTATTAAAGTATAGTATTGCCCCCCAAAAGTTATACAAATCACCAATATACACTTATTACAGGAAATGCTTATAAAGCGCTTTTTCCCTGCACTTACTACTACATCAAGGCTTCACTTCCTGGATAACATGGTGATGTCACTTCCTGGATAACATGGTGATGTCGCGCCCCGACTCCCAGAGCTGTGTGGGCTGTGGCTGCTGGAGAGGATGATGGTAGGCGGATGCTCAGTGTCCCCTGTCCCTCCAGTGCCCTGTGTCCCCCTGCCATCATCCTCTCCAGCAGCCACAGCCCGCACAGCTCTGGGAGGTGGGGGCGCGACATCACCATGTTATCCAGGAAAAGACATCACCATGTTATCCAGGAAGTGAAGCCTTGATGCAGTAGTAAGTGTAGGGCAAAAAAAGCACTTTAACAGCATTTCCTGTAATAAGTGTATACTGGCGATTTGTATAACTTTTGGGGGGCAATACAATGGTTTAATAAAAATTTTCGCTGGACTTCTTTAACATGTTTCGAGTCTGTACCTGGAGGGCTCTTTGCGTACACCCTAAACCATAGGCCCCAATGCACCAAAGTGCCATTTTACCACACTGTCAGTATCGGCATGCTTTCTTTTTTCCTTGTAGTAAAGCTTTTCCAGGAAAAACCCTTTGCAGAAGATTTGAGACTTCTCTTTTTCCGCTCTTTTTCAGCTAAACCCCCCGGATATAGTTCATAGTATACAATGATCCTGTCATAATAGAAATCAATTCTCCAAGTAGGGGCATATACACAGCCTTACCAAGCAGCGCTGCAGTGTAAAGCATGGAGAGAACACAGAAACTAGGGCCTCTGCTGAGGAAGGAGATGCCTCTCAGACTACAAATAAAAAACACATACACTTATGTATATAATCTGCATCGCTCCCCTGGGTTATGGTATTTCACATTAGGGCTGGGCGATATTGGCCTAAATCAATATCGCGGTTTATCGCATATGTAGCTGCGGTAACGATAATTGGACGATAACTATGACACGCCCCCTTAGTAAGCCACACCCCTTTTACAGGCCACACCCACTCGGCCGTGCCAAACTGGGGATAGTTTGTTTCAATAAAGTTAAAAAAAGTACAGTAACTCAATGAGCAGCAACCCAAGCTAGGTACACACTACAGGACATGTATATACAGGTATACAGCTATGTGCACACTACAGGACGTGTATATACAGGTATACAGCTATGTGCACACTACAGGACGTGTATATACAGGTATATAGCTATGTACTATAGGTACCCAGAGTATATATGATGGGTATATACAGTATGTATGATGGGTATATATATAGTATATACAGGTGACAGTATAGGGACGTACATTATAGGGGGCTGTAGATGGCACTGCACTGACACGCTGTAAAGATATCGATCTATCGTTCGTGACAGACGCACATCCAAGGCTGAAGTAGAGGGTGCTGAACACAGAAAGGCCTTTGGCAGGGGGTCCCAAAATACAAAGCAGCAAGAGTCCGCAGCACACCAGCATATAGTGAAGAGATAAGCATGCTTGAAAATGATTCTGGAGTGAATTGAAACGTCGTATCCTGCACCTTATTTGATGGAATGAACCACTCTTCACTACATGCTAGTGTGCTGCGGACTCTTGCTGCTTTATCTATTCTATCTATTCTCTATCTATCTATCTATCTATCTATCTATCTATCTATCTATCTATCTATCTATCTATCATCTATTTCCTATCTATCTATCTATCTATCTATCATCTATCTCCTATCTTCTATCTATCTATCTCCTATCTTCTATCTATCTATCTCCTATATCTCCTATCTATCTATCTCCTATATCTCCTATCTATCTATCTCCTATCTATCTATCTCCTATCTATCTATCTATCTATCTATCTCCTATCTATCTATCTATCTATCTATCTATCTATCTATCTATCTATCTATCTATCTATCTATCTCCTATCTATCTATCTTCTCTACGGGGAGGTGGGCAGGGGTGTACGGGGGGGGGCGGGCAGGGGTGTATGGGTACACAGGGGAGCGGGCAGAGGTGGATGGGTACACAGGGGGGCCGGCAGGGGTGGATGGGTACACAGTGGGGCAGCAGGGGTGGATGGGTACACAGGGGGGCCGGCAGGGGTGGATGGGTACACAGTGGGGCAGCAGGGGTGGATGGGTACACAGTGGGGCAGCAGGGGTGGATGGGTACACAGGGGGGCCGGCAGGGGTGGATGGGTACACAGTGGGGCAGCAGGGGTGGATGGGTACACAGTGGGGCAGCAGGGGTGGATGGGTACACAGGGGGTCCGGCAAGGGTGGATGGGTACACAGGGGGTCCGGCAAGGGTAGATGGGTACACAGGGGGGCGGGCAGGGGTGGCTGGGTACACAGGGGGGCGGGCAGGGGTGGCTGGGTACACAGGGGGGCGGGCAGGGGTGGCTGGGTACACAGGGGGGCGGGCAGGGGTGGCTGGGTACACAGGGGGGCGGGCAGGGGTGGCTGGGTACACAGGGGGGCGGGCAGGGGTGGCTGGGTACACAGGGGGGCGGGCAGGGGTGGCTGGGTACACAGGGGGGCGGGCAGGGGTGGCTGGGTACACAGGGGGGCGGGCAGGGGTGGCTGGGTACACAGGGGGGCGGGCAGGGGTGGCTGGGTACACAGGGGGGCGGGCAGGGGTGGCTGGGTACACAGGGGGGCGGGCAGGGGTGGCTGGGTACACAGGGGGGCGGGCAGGGGTGGCTGGGTACACAGGGGGGCGGGCAGGGGTGGCTGGGTACACAGGGGGGCGGGCAGGGGTGGCTGGGTACACAGGGGGGGCGGGCAGGGGTGGCTGGGTACACAGGGGGGCGGGCAGGGGTGGCTGGGTACACAGGGGGGCGGGCAGGGGTGGCTGGGTACACAGGGGGGGCGGGCAGGGGTGGCTGGGTACACAGGGGGGGCGGGCAGGGGTGGCTGGGTACACAGGGGGGCGGGCAGGGGTGGCTGGGTACACAGGGGGGCGGGCAGGGGTGGCTGGGTACACAGGGGGGGGGGCAGGGGTGGCTGGGTACACAGGGGGGCGGGCAGGGGTGGCTGGGTACACAGGGGGGCGGGCAGGGGTGGCTGGGTACACAGGGGGGGGGGCAGGGGTGGCTGGGTACACAGGGGGGCGGGCAGGGGTGGCTGGGTACACAGGGGGGCGGGCAGGGGTGGCTGGGTACACAGGGGGGCGGGCAGGGGTGGCTGGGTACACAGGGGGGCGGGCAGGGGTGGCTGGGTACACAGGGGGGCGGGCAGGGGTGGCTGGGTACACAGGGGGGCGGGCAGGGGTGGCTGGGTACACAGGGGGGCGGGCAGGGGTGGCTGGGTACACAGGGGGGCGGGCAGGGGTGGCTGGGTACACAGGGGGGCGGGCAGGGGTGGCTGGGTACACAGGGGGGCGGGCAGGGGTGGCTGGGTACACAGGGGGGCGGGCAGGGGTGGCTGGGTACACAGGGGGGCGGGCAGGGGTGGCTGGGTACACAGGGGGGCGGGCAGGGGTGGCTGGGTACACAGGGGGGCGGGCAGGGGTGGCTGGGTACACAGGGGGGCGGGCAGGGGTGGCTGGGTACACAGGGGGGCGGGCAGGGGTGGCTGGGTACACAGGGGGGCGGGCAGGGGTGGCTGGGTACACAGGGGGGCGGGCAGGGGTGGCTGGGTACACAGGGGGGCGGGCAGGGGTGGCTGGGTACACAGGGGGGCGGGCAGGGGTGGCTGGGTACACAGGGGGGCGGGCAGGGGTGGCTGGGTACACAGGGGGGCGGGCAGGGGTGGCTGGGTACACAGGGGGGCGGGCAGGGGTGGCTGGGTACACAGGGGGGCGGGCAGGGGTGGCTGGGTACACAGGGGGGCGGGCAGGGGTGGCTGGGTACACAGGGGGGCGGGCAGGGGTGGCTGGGTACACAGGGGGGCGGGCAGGGGTGGCTGGGTACACAGGGGGGCGGGCAGGGGTGGCTGGGTACACAGGGGGGCGGGCAGGGGTGGCTGGGTACACAGGGGGGCGGGCAGGGGTGGCTGGGTACACAGGGGGGCGGGCAGGGGTGGCTGGGTACACAGGGGGGGCGGGCAGGGGTGGCTGGGTACACAGGGGGGCGGGCAGGGGTGGCTGGGTACACAGGGGGGCGGGCAGGGGTGGCTGGGTACACAGGGGGGCGGGCAGGGGTGGCTGGGTACACAGGGGGGCGGGCAGGGGTGGCTGGGTACACAGGGGGGCGGGCAGGGGTGGCTGGGTACACAGGGGGGCGGGCAGGGGTGGCTGGGTACACAGGGGGGCGGGCAGGGGTGGCTGGGTACACAGGGGGGCGGGCAGGGGTGGCTGGGTACACAGGGGGGCGGGCAGGGGTGGCTGGGTACACAGGGGGGCGGGCAGGGGTGGCTGGGTACACAGGGGGGCGGGCAGGGGTGGCTGGGTACACAGGGGGGCGGGCAGGGGTGGCTGGGTACACAGGGGGGCGGGCAGGGGTGGCTGGGTACACAGGGGGGCGGGCAGGGGTGGCTGGGTACACAGGGAGCTGCATGCATATGCTCCTCCACCTTGAGATCTGACCGGCGTCCCTGCACACACATGACATTAATGTGCAGCGCTCGCCGGGAGGGGGAGTTGGGGGAGCGGCACCAGTCCTGTCCGAGCGCCCTTCTCCTCCGGCCGGCGAGCGCTGCACATGTTAATGTCCTGTGTGTGCAGGGACGCCGGACAGGACAGGATCACTCAGGAACATTCTCCCCTGGACCCTGCTGCTCCTCCACTTCCCGCGCGCACACCGGCGTCCCTGCACACACAGGACATTAACGTGCAGCGCTCGCCGGCCGGAGGAGAAGGGCGCTCGGACAGGACTGGTGTCGCTCCCCCAACTCCCCCTCCCGGCGAGCGCTGCACGTTAATGTCCTGTGTGTGCAGGGACGCCGGACGGGACAGGGGGAGGGCGGGCGCTCACACTGGACGGGTGCCGGGGGCGGGCATTCTCACCTGGGCCCTGCTGCTCCTCCACCTCCCGCTCTGATTCCGGCGTCCCTGCACATAACGTGCAGCGCTCACGCCGGGCCGCGACTGCGTGCAGAAGCTCTTTTGGAAACACAAAAATACCGCAGATACCGTCCTGGCTCAGTTGAGGTCGGTTAACCGACGCCAGTGACGGTATCGGTATTTTTGCGGTATACCGCCCAGCCCTATTTCACATATTGTAATAAGATGAGCCCCCAGGGGGTGAAAAGATTGCTGACTCAGTTAATGGACACGTGGGAAAGAAGAGAGACAGCAGCTGACCGGAGGTGTAACGCGCCCGGGACGCGGCCTCAAACACCGGCGGCTGCGGTTGGCTCATTCAGCAGCTTTCAAGGTAGAGGAGAGGGCCATGCTACAACTTGTTGCTATTTACTCTCATACACATAACGCTTCTATGAATACCGTCACACTTCTTCTCGCCCAAGTAGGAAACGTCCCGGCTGCAAACCACAAACCTTTCAGGAACGGAGCATAAAAAGTGCAGCCATGGAGGAGGTCATCTCAGATTACTGTCAGCTTTACAACACCCCCAGCTTTCCCACACTCCTGAATGGCACTGGAATGGGTTAAGAGCAGGGATGGGGAACCTTCAGCCCTACAGCTGTTGTAAAACCACAATTCCCATCATGCCTGGACAGCCAAAGCTTTAGCTTTGGCTGTCCAGGCATGATGGGAATTGTAGTTCTGCAACAGCTGGAGGGCTGCGAGATTGACACCTGTCAGTTATAGCATTGAATGCTCTTATAGCAAGTCATGGAAGACCCTGTGTAAGATCCTTACTGATCAGTGACAGGCAGCAGGTCTTTGTATGGCTGCAGATGCTACAGGAAACAATGCTGGATCCAGGTTTAATACGACTTTTGCCGCCTGTGACATGAACATGTAGATTATCACTGTATAATTATATAATGCAATGTGGATAATTTAAGCCATTGAAGGGGAAGAGCCAAGTCTCTGGGTAAATGGAGTGTGTGATGGATTTCAGGTTACTCCCAAGTAATTATTTCCTACTGCCGAGCCATTACACAATAACTGCAGTTGGAATACCGCCATGTAGTGACAACCCCGATCCTCCATAATAGTCTATTTTAACCCAACAGAGGCAGGGATGATCTTTCTATCCTTGCTCTCCATACATTGCCTTCTTGCCAAGCTTGTGCCTTCTCACAGCAACCTAGCAGTAGAAGTGCGGCAGCAGTGTAAAGCATAGAGGAAGAAGCAGTAGCATCCCACCACTCCAGTAGACAATGCAGCTAAGATCATAGCCATCCCATAACACAGCCTATTAAAAAGGATCATCATGGCAGCGTAACAACCTAACCATGTAAAGCTGCCATTGGCATCAGATCACAAAGCATTTTAAAAGAGGAAGTTCATTGAAGAATAGATCTTTCAAATCAACTGGTGTCAGACATATGTAATTTACTTCTATTAAAAAAATCTCCAGTCTTCCAGTACTTATCAGCTGCTGTATGTGCTGCAGGAAGGGGTGTATACTTTCCAGTCTGACACAGTGCTCTCTGCTGCTACCTCTGTCCATGTCAGGAACTGTCCAGAGCAAGAGCAAATCCCGATAGAAATCCTCTCCTGCTCTCCAGACTGTAAAGAATACACCACTTCCTGCAGGACATACAGCAGCTGATAAGTACTGGAAGACTTGAGATATTTTAAAAGAAGTAAATAACATATGTCTGGCACCAATTGATTCGAAATGATTTTTTTTTTGAATTACCCCTTTAATGCAAGACTTCCTGCAGGGCTGTATTGGTTCTGCAGTCTGCGGTTACAGATCTATGAAGCATTGACGCCCATGGTGTCATCTGTGTGCGGTCTACAATAACAGACTGAAGCCAATAGTCCAGGCCCAGACCACTAATCCAGACCATGTAATGATGACACGTCCAGACGTTGTGGTCCCCCCACAAACTTGTGGATAACTTCCTAAGATGTCATACAGACATGTCAAAAGTTTTGATCGGTTAGGGTCTGAGTGTACCGAACAAGCCGGGAGAGGACAGTGCTGCCACTCTTTTCTCGGAATTAGAAGAAGAAAAAAAAAAAAAAAAAGTCAGACTCATAATGGAGGACTATGGCACCCAACTCTTACTATGGAGGTCTATGGCACTGCCGGCTAAAGCGCTCAATGCAGTGAAATCACCGCAAAGCAATGCCCCTAGGATTTCACTGCATTGAGCGCTTTAATAGACAGTGTTATCTTTGGCTGGTCTCCCTGAGATCAGTGATCTGTTTCTCTTATGGCTCTACTAGGCATTGCTCCCACCTAGCCAGAATCCTGCTCCACACTGATGAGGGGCAACACCCCAAAACAGCTGTCTATGGATGCATACCTTGCCTTTGTGTCTCCCTTGTCATTACATTGACTTATAGGGCCACTTGATACGGTGGTCTTCCAACAGGAGCCACCCCTTGGCTGGGTCCTTCCCGGAGGGATATCTGGCTAGTCCTGTGTTTCAAGACTCAAGTGAGGCTCCACAGGCTCTTCTTTTGCACTTTGAGCAGTAAGCTTTATCTACTCTGTGGCCGTTTGCCCTTACAGCATAACTTAAAGAATGAAAGAAAAGGGCCACCTCACCCAGGACGCTACAATCTCCTACCTCCGTATACCACAATTACAGAATTATATGGGATTATTGGGGGGGGGAGGGATGACACTGTGTATGGTGGTGCATCGGCCACTATGCTTTTAGGACTAGAGTTTAGGCAACGCTTCCATGCTGGATCCGAAGTCTCACCTGTCAGGGAATATTTATTACACCAATAAAACAAAACTCCCTATAATAGTGGCAGCTCCTAATACCTGCCGGTGACACTGCTCAGGTTTATGGGTTGTGAAAGAGGAGATGTTAAATCCCTATAAATACCGACAAATTATACAAAGGATTACACGGGGCCGGCCGCTGCGCACATTCACACTGCAATCTCACTGCACCACATATAGGTTCCTATAGGGGACAAGAGAAAACCAGAGAAGGAAGGATCACTGTGGTTACAAGATCTGCAAGCTTCCAATGCCTGCATTCACTGACCGCAAGCAGACATGTGCAAGCATTAAAGGGGTAGTTCACACAATTTTTCTTTCAAATCAACTGGTGCCAGTAAGTGCCAGAGATTTGGAATTTACTTTTAATAAAAAAATCTCAAGTCTTTCAGTACTTATCAGCTGTTGTATGTCCTGCAGGAAGTGATGTATTCTTTCCAGTCTGGTGAGCAGGTGAGGTTTTCTATCAGGATTTGCTGCTGCTCTAGACAGTTCCTGACATGGACAGAGGTGGCAGCAGAGAGCAATGTCAGGCTGGAAAGAATATACCACTTAATTCAGGACATACAACAGCTGATAAGTACTGGAAGACTGGAGATTCTTTAATAGAAGTAAATTACAAGTATCTGGCACCAGTTGATTTGAAACAAAACATTTTTGCTAACTAGCCCTTTAAGGCAAACATTATCACCAGACGTATTTTTCATACTCTACAAACAGTAGGGGGCAAGGGTGAGGATCTGACTAGTGATGAGTAAATGGCTGGGTTACAGCATCTCCTAAAGTGTCCAAGGAGGGACAACCAGGGACTGGGTCATGGTACTTGAGGCTTGTTGATGGACGTGTGGGGGTGAATGCAAGCCAATCCCACAGAAGAGCTGCTGTAAAGCAAATTGCTGAAAAACTACTTTATGTCAGATCACACAGAGGACACTGCAGCTCTGTGTATGGGGTCCTGCAGACCGCCCGGGTACACATGCATCTTTTACCTGGGGAAGAGATGTACTACACATCCAGCTCCAGGCTGCCCTAATATATCATGGCATAGGCACTACAGTGCCCACATGCTGTGCGGTATGTGTATACATTAACATTAAGTCCATGCCACCCAACAAGGCTCAAAGCACAGACAGGAAGTTCTGAACACATAGGCCCAATGTCTACAGCTCTACTCCTGCTGCCTCAGATTACTCAGTAACTATTACACATACCTCAATGTACAGGGATGCCTCTGCTATAACACTACGGGCAGTGCCCTCCCTCTGCAGCCGGGCACACACCTCAATGTACACAGATGCCTCTGCTATAACACTATGGGCAGTGCCATCCTCTGCAGCCAGGCACAAACCTCAATGTATGCAGATGCCTCTGCTATTACACAACAGTGCCATTCTCTGCAACCGGGCACACACCTCAATGTACACGGATGCCTCTGCTATTACATTACAGGCACTGCCCTCCTCTGCAGCCAGGCACACACCTTAACGTACACAGATGCCTCTGCTATAACACTACGGGCAGTGCCATCCTCTGCAGCCGTGCACACACCTCAATGTACTCGGATGCCTCTGCTATAACACTACGGGCAGTACCATCCCTATGCAGCTGGGCACACAGCCCACAATGCCACCAGTGCTATACAGAACAACGTGCAGTGCCATTCTCTGCAATGGGCACACATCTCAATGTACACAATCCCTCTACTATAACATTACAGGCACTGCCATCCTCTGCAGCCGGCACACAGCCCACCACTGCTATACAGAAGCACGTACAGTAAAGACAAAGGAAGTAAGCAACGTTACAGTATGGCAGCCGTGTGCTTCCACGCTGGCTGAGGGTGAAACGTTATCCCTCCTCCGTGCTCGGATCCTCTGATGTAATGTCACAGCTATCTCCTCCTGACCACCGCTGCACCGAGCCAATAGCTGTCTCATCCCAGACAGAATGAACAGAAGGCCGGCCGGCCACGCCTGGAGCTGGAGGCTGTGTCATCTGCCAACAAAGGGGGGATACACGCCAAAGCGCAACACACTATACTGATAGAGAGGTGATGCCATCAGGAAAGCCCCCCATCCATATGTCCTATAAGAGCATATAACTCACTGCGACAGAGCAGTAGGAGACCCCATTCTGTGACCCTCCTGTAATAACTATAGACGCCGCAGAGTTCCCCAAACTGTGATTCTCCAGCTGCTGCAAAACTACGACCCCGGTCACTCCCTCACAGCTGAGGGTGAATCCTTACATCTCAGATCAGTGTCCCCCAACCTCTAGCTCGCCAGCTGCTGCAGAACTACAAAGCCCATTGTGCCTTGACAGCCAAAAGGTGAACTTTAACCTGACCTGCAGTTTTGCAAGAGCCGAAGTGCTACAAAACCCATCATACCCCAAAACAGCTGAAGGTTCATCCTTTGATCCTTGGTCAGTATTTCCCCAACATTTATAGTTTTCCAGTTGTTTCAAAACTACAACTCCCACCATAACGTAACAACCTGCCGCAGATCTTTTGATCTGAGCATGTTCGCTCTTAGGGCATCATGGGAGTTGTAGTCCTTCGGCTGTCCAGGCATGATGGGAATTGTAGTTTTGCAACAGCTAGAGGGCAAAAGGTTCCTCATCTAATAGAACCGGACCAGAGATACTAGATTTACAGTAAAAGGGAAATTTACCATGTGTACCTTCATCTCTCGCCATGGAAAGCACCATATAATCCAGAAATCCTATGTGTATCAAGACTCTTTAAGAAAATTTGAAAAGGACACTTTCTTATTGCACCTTTACTACTTGGCCTCAATCACACGTTCAATTTCACTTTCGCTATTTCTTCTCCGTGATCTGTGGGGAATGGTCCACAATTTTATCCGCAAAAACGTTGAATTGGTAAAGAATACAATAAATAAAAGACATTCGTAATTTGCTTAGATGTGATCTGTGTTTTCCACTGACAACATGGATGTGATATAGACTTCTATTGGCTAATCAGTGCTGTAATATAATCTACAATACAACATGTCCTGTTACTACGCGGGTTGCAGATCCGTGAAAGCGCAGAATGTGTGAGTAGTCCAATAGAAATCAATTGGGAAGTAGTTGATTTCTGGACAACTTTACTGAAGGTGTGAATAAGGCGAAAGGGCTTATTCTCATGTCCCCTATTTTACAGATCCTACAGACGGGGAAGCCCTGTAATGGAGTATTTCCCCGCCCGGCATGATGTATAAATATCATGCCAGGAGCGGGGAAACTGTTTAAATCTTCGCGCCTACGTCACAACAGTATGTCCGAGATTTAAACAATTTCCCCACTCCCGGCATGATACTGGACGTGAGAATAAGCCATTACTCCAAAAAAAAAAAAAAAAAAAAAAACGCTCCCATATACACATATAACGCATCCCTACTGCATGTGGGGGCTCCCCTAGATTTAAAATGCGGACAGTGTCTACAGGGTTGTCATCCAGCAAAATTAGTTACACCTGAAAGTCTAAAAACCATCCATGCAGCAGCTGGATCAGGATGAACACATGTGGGTGTTGAAACTGGGAGTGTACATAAAAAACTATAATTGGCAAGATGAATGCATTACATAGCAGACATTCTAGAAGTAGAGGCCTCCTGGACTGGTTCCACTGCTGTATTACAGGGTTGGTGTCTTCCTCCCGCCCCGGCCTATGTAACATTGCAAAATCAACTATTCATAACCACAGTCATTAAATATGGATGCCTGCGAAAGAGATGGTGAGAGACAGGCAACCTGGTAGCTGACGGAGGAGTAAAGCCTGCGGGGTGAAGCTGAGATACTCCAGCACATAAGTGTCGAATTCAATCAACGCACGGGAAAGGAGCCGCTCTACGCGACGTGTCGCCATACGAGTGACGCATTATGCACAGATGCTGAAAACTGCACCATCGCCCATGGATAGTCATGTGAACACACTGTCGCAAAACTACAACTTCCATCACGCCCTGACAGCCGTTTGCTGGATGGTAGTTGTAGTTTTGCGACAACTGGAGAGCGAAAGATTAATTGAGCGCTCTAGGAAGAGACCCTTTAAGTGCACACATGAGCACTTATGGGGAACAGACTCTCTATTAGTTCCCTATTTAGGAAGCGCAGTTAATTTCCCCCCCCCCTCTTCACATTGGCATTGCTGAACTATTTTTCTAACCAGAGAAATTAAGTTTTTGCTATTAATGCCAGAGCTGCACACAGCAAGTGGAGCAGAAAGAGAGGGTACGAGGACAACGCCAGCCAAGTGCGAAGATGTCAGCGATTAACTGTGTCACTGCCGGCGGCTGCCTGACACTACACATCTAACACAGACAAGGCCTAGATATACAGCAGGCCCTCGTAGAGTCACATGTGTAGGTGTAGTGATACTGAGAGTCTTGTACTATGATAAAATGATAGCTGTAGAGAAGGGTTCCCACAGACCTGCCACTACATAGGCTGATGCCCATGTCAGCCGTGTGTGCCAGCCAGGCTCTTATCAGAGGGGACCGGTAATGACAGCAGGATTGGCAGCCGCCTGTCCTCGTCTGCCCTCACAGCGGCCAGGAATCCCCATATAAGATGCTTACAAAGCCTGTCACGGCAGACAGATGATTGAGGAGAGAACGCTCCACCAACCCCCATACATCTATTCATTGAGGTCAGCCACATGGGAGTCCCAACAACTTCCCATTTAGTAATGATATCTGCTGGATGACCCTATAATAAAGTTTTTTCTTAAAAATCTTAATCTAAATTTTAACAGTTGTCAATGAATAGAAATGTTCCAACAGCAAGCGGAGATCTTAAAAATTCACAGGGATTGAACCATATTATACATTATACCCCGCCCCCCCAGCAATCTGCTACAATCTGTGGGGAAGCCTGACAGTAAGTGCTCAATTTCCCTGCAGCGCCACCACAGGAGAAATGATTAGTTGCAGTGTCCAATCACGCCATTGGGTTGTCTGAATACTGCAGGACAGAAGAGATTCTCCGGGGTGAGAGTCGCTCTCTGTAGCCGATCTCTACTCTGGACAAGATACCACAGAGCCGTGTGAATGAAGATTTCTAAACCAGACCACGACATGACACAGCACTGAGCACAGTGACTGCAGTAACACAACCACCAGCCTGAGCAGCTTTTACGGCCCAGGACCTCCTTTAAGGAGGGACCCTGTGAATATCATTTCATTTTGGAGTCCACTATGGAAACTGAAAATGGGGCATGTTTATCTCTGACGACCCACACTGTATAGTTTATGTATATACATAGAATAATCTTTGTGTGTCACCACTTCAAGTAACATTCTTGTGGTTTACACAGGACAGGCCTCCTTAGCGCTGGGCCCCCTGTCACTCCTGAGAGTTACCATTCACAGTCCGCAGTTCTCCTGCCTCCCCACACCTCCCACCCATTTATTATCACCGTCATCACAGTCTGCAGAGCTGAGCCCAGAACTTTGCTCCTTCACCCAGAGCACCACATGTAAACACCAACAGGGACGTCGCAATAGACAGGTATATAACACTGGATGAGCCAACCCACTGCCTCTGTATTACACCGCGTCCTGTCACCTCTCCCTGGATAGGACCTTGTTACATTTCCCTGTATACTGCTCTGTATCCTGTCATCTCCCTGTATATTACACTGAACTGAATCAAGGCTCCTTTGCTTGTATAGTCTGCTATTACTCTGCATATGATCCCCCCTGTATATCCTGTAACCCGTACACAGCACCCCCCTCCATTCCCATCTGTATACAGGCCGTACACTGCACCCCCACCATTCCTATCTGTACACAGCCCGTACACCACACCATCCCTCCCATATACAGCCCCTACACCGCACCATCCCTCCGGCATACAGCCCCTACACCGCACCATCCCTCCGGCATACAGCCCCTACACCGCACCATCCCTCCGGCATACAGCCCCTACACCGCACCATCCCTCCGGCATACAGCCCCTACACCGCACCATCCCTCCGGCATACAGCCCCTACACCGCACCATCCCTCCGGCATACAGCCCCTACACCGCACCATCCCTCCGGCATACAGCCCCTACACCGCACCATCCCTCCGGCATACAGCCCCTACACCGCACCATCCCTCCGGCATACAGGCCCTACACCGCACCATCCCTCCCGTATACAGGCCCTACACCGCACCATCCCTCCCGTATACAGGCCCTACACCGCACCATCCCTCCCGTATACAGGCCCTACACCGCACCATCCCTCCCGTATACAGGCCCTACACCGCACCATCCGTCCAGCATAGAGCCCCTACACCGCACCATCCGTCCAGCATAGAGCCCCTACACCGCACCATCCCTCCCGCATACAGCCCCTACACCGCACCATCCCTCCAGCATACAGCCCCTACACCGCACCATCCCTCCGGCATACAGCCCCTACACCGCACCATCCCTCCGGCATACAGCCCCTACACCGCACCATCCCTCCGGCATACAGCCCCTACACCGCACCATCCCTCCGGCATACAGCCCCTACACCGCACCATCCCTCCGGCATACAGCCCCTACACCGCACCATCCCTCCGGCATACAGCCCCTACACCGCACCATCCCTCCCGTATACAGGCCCTACACCGCACCATCCCTCCCGTATACAGGCCCTACACCGCACCATCCCTCCCGTATACAGGCCCTACACCGCACCATCCCTCCCGTATACAGGCCCTACACCGCACCATCCCTCCCGTATACAGGCCCTACACCGCACCATCCCTCCTGTATACAGCCCCTACAGTGCACCAACCCTCCTGTATACAGCCCCTATACATCAATATTGTACACTGCATCGCCACAATTCTTAACTGTATACATCATGTGCAGTGCACTCCTACCATTCCTCCTGTATACAGCCCATACACTGTACACCATTCCCCCCTACATATGGCCTGTACACCCCACCATCCCTCCCTGTATATGGAGCCTGTACAACCCGACCAATCCTCCCTACATGCGGCCTGTGGACCCCACCATCCCTCCCAGTATATGGAGCCTGTACAACCCGACCAATCCTCCCTACATGCGGCCATGCGGACCCCACCCTTATATGGAGCATGTACACCCCACCATCCCTCCCAGTATATGGAGCATGTACACCCCACCATCCCTCCCAGTATATGGAGCATGTACACCCCACCATCCCTCCCAGTATATGGAGCATGTACACCCCACCATCCCTCCCAGTATATGGAGCATGTACACCCCACCATCCCTCCCAGTATATGGAGCATGTACACCCCACCATCCCTCCCAGTATATGGAGCATGTACACCCCACCATCCCTCCCAGTATATGGAGCATGTACACCCCACCATCCCTCCCAGTATATGGAGCATGTACACCCCACCATCCCTCCCTGTATATGGAGCATGTACACCCCACCATCCCTCCCAGTATATGGAGCATGTACAGCCCACCATCCCTCCCTGTATATGGAGCATGTACACCCCACCATCCCTCCCAGTATATGGAGCATGTACACCCCACCATCCCTCCCAGTATATGGAGCATGTACACCCCACCATCCCTCCCTGTATATGGAGCATGTACACCCCACCATCCCTCCCAGTATATGGAGCATGTACACCCCACCATCCCTCCCAGTATATGGAGCATGTACACCCCACCATCCCTCCCAGTATATGGAGCATATACACCCCACCATCCCTCCCAGTATATGGAGCATGTACACCCCACCATCCCTCCCAGTATATGGAGCATGTACACCCCACCATCCCTCCCAGTATATGGAGCATGTACACCCCACCATCCCTTCCCATACACGGTATCCCAATAACCTGGCTTAGAAGACAATCAGGAAGCATCCAGGGAACCACCCCCACAGCTCAGTATCACAGACAATCCACAATCTGTCATCCTACACTGTAACAAAGAGAAGGAGATGGCAGCACAGACAACGACTGCAAAATCAGAGCCTGAAGACAGAGCGCGGACCCCCAACCCAGGATACAGAAGCCTTCCGAAACCGCACAAAGTAATTGTACTCAACATAGTAATAGGACAAGAATAAAGGGAGGGGCAGTCAGTCTGGAGGGTGGGAGCAGTCAGTCAGGGAGTGAGGAGACCCTGGAATCAGTATGGAAGGTGGGAGCATTCAGTCAGGAGACCCTGGAATCAGTATAAAGGGTGGGAGCAGTCAGTCAGGAGACCCTGGAATCAGTATAAAGGGTGGGAGCAGTCAGTCAGGAGACCCTGGAATCAGTATAAAGGGTGGGAGCAGTCAGTCAGGAGACCCTGGAATCAGTATGGAAGGTGGGAGCAGTCAGTCAGGAGACCCTGGAATCAGTATGGAAGGTGGGAGCAGTCAGTCAGGAGACCCTGGAATCAGTATAAAGGGTGGGAGCAGTCAGTCAGGAGACCCTGGAATCAGTATGGAAGGTGGGAGCAGTCAGTCAGAGAGTGAGGAGACCCTGGGATCAGTATAAAGGGTGGGAGCAGTCAGCATGGTGGAAGCAGTCAGTCTGGGATCAGTATGAGGGTAGGAACAGTCAACCAGGGAGTGAGTAGACCATGGGATGAGTATAGAGGATGGAAGCAGTCAATCAGGGAGTGGGACCCTGGGATGAGTGAGTATATAGGATGGGAGCAATCAGCATGGTGGAAGGAAGCAGTCAGTCTGGGATCAGTATGAAGGGGGAAAGAAGTCAGTATAGAGGGTGGGTGCAGTCAGTCAGGGAGTGTGGCGACCCTTGGACCAGTACAGAGGATGGAAGCAGTCTGTCAGGGAGTGAGGGACACTGGGGCCAGTAAAGAAGGTGGGAGTAGTCAGTTAAGGAGTCGTTGGGACCAGTAAAGAGGATGGATACCGTCAGTATAGATTAGAGGATGGATGCAGTCAGTTAGGACACCCTGGGATCAGTAGAGGGGATGGGTGCAGTCAGTTAGGACACCCTGGGACCAGTATAGAGGATGGGTGCAGTCAGTTAGGACACCCTGGGACCAGTATAGAGGATGGGTGCAGTCAGTTAGGACACCCTGGGATCAGTATAGTGGGTGGGTGCAGTCAGTTAGGACACCCTGAGACCACTATAGAGGATGGGTGCAGTCAGTAAGGACACCCTGGGACCAGTATAGAGGATGGGTGCAGTCAGTAAGGACACCCTGGGACCAGTATAGGGGGATGGGTGCAGTCAGGGAGTGAGGGGATCAGTATAGAGGATGGGTGCAGTCAGTTAGGACACCCTGGGACCAGTAGAGAGAATGGGTGCAGTCAGTTAGGACACCCTGGGACCAGTATAGAGGATGGGTGCAGTCAGTAAGGACACCCTGGGACCAGTATAGGGGGATGGGTGCAGTCAGGGAGTGAGGGGACCAGTATAGGGGGATGGGTGCAGTCAGGGAGTGAGGGGATCAGTATAGAGGATGGGTGCAGTCAGGGAGTGAGGGGATCAGTATAGAGGATGGGTGCAGTCAGGGAGTGAGGGGATCAGTATAGAGGATGGGTGCAGTCAGGGAGTGAGGGGATCAGTATAGAGGATGGGTGCAGTCAGGGAGTGAGGGGATCAGTATAGAGGATGGGTGCAGTCAGGGAGTGAGGGGATCAGTATAGGGGGATGGGTGCAGTCAGGGAGTGAGGGGATCAGTATAGGGGGATGGGTGCAGTCAGGGAGTGAGGGGATCAGTATAGAGGATGGGTGCAGTCAGGGAGTGAGGGGATCAGTATAGAGGATGGGTGCAGTCAGGGAGTGAGGGGATCAGTATGCAGGATGGATATAGTCAGTCTGCAGGTCCGGCGCAGTCTGTCAGGACCCCGGGCGCGGCACGGCAGACATATCCCGCCATCCACACTCACCAGTGACCGCGGCGGCCTCGCTCCTCCTCGCGGACAGTCAGCGGTAAATCACGGCTCCGCACACTCGGCCGCCACCGTTAGAACCAGCAGAAACCTCCAGAGACCGGCCGCTCCCCCTCAGCGAGGACACTGACAGACTGAGCCGTCGGCCAATCACAAGTACCGATAGAACGCTAGCCGGGCGTCTTAGCCAATGATTAAGAACAATGCGGCAGTGAGGCGGAGCCAGCGCCGGAGGATCATCCAATCAGAAGGGAAGAAACTCCCTCAGCCGCAGCTGGCCTAGAGGAGGGACTAAGACAGACAGGCGGATAACGGACGGGGGGATCCAGCCAATCAGTGGGCCGGATAGAGACGCTTTGCGCCAGTAGAAGCGGCGGGGAAAGTCTATAGAAATATATATCGCGTCAGGCCTGGAGTCGCGGTATACGGAGGTGATATTAGGGGGAGGCCTGTGTGACACGTCCGCCTCATACAGAGAACTTGCTCCAACTCTCGCTTACTTCAGACAGCATGCTGCCAGCCAATCAGGATTAAGGAGGGGCCGTGACTGACAGGCGAGTGCGTCATGTTTAGCCAATAGGATCGCGGGGTAAGGGCGTAGCCACAGGAGCAGGGATTTCCCGCTGGAATTCTGTGAGGCAGCGGATGAGGGAAAGTGTCAGTGACCTCCGGAGTCTACTAACCGACGTGTGTACAGCAGAATAGTGAGTGCTGCTCTGGAGTATAATACAGGATGTAACTCAGGATCAGTACAGGATAAGTAATGTGATGTATGTACACAGTGACCCCACCAGCAGAATAGTGAGCGCAGCTCTGGGGTATAATACAGGATCAGTAATGAGATGTATGTACACAGTGACCCCACCAGCAGAATAGTGACTGCAGTTTAATACAGGATGCAACTCAGGATCAGTAATGTAATGTATGTACACAGTGACCCCACCAGCAGAATAGTGAGTGCAGCTCTGGGGTATAATACAGGATGCAACTCAGGATCAGTAATGTAATGTATGTACACAGTGACCTCACCAGCAGAATAGTGAGTGCAGCTCTGGGGTATAATACAGGATGCAACTCAGGATCAGTAATGTAATGTATGTACACAGTGACCCCACCAGCAGAATAGTGAGTGCAGCTCTGGAGTATAACTAAGGATGCAACTCAGGATCAGTTATGTAATGTATGTACACAGTGACCCAACCAGCAGAATAGTGAGTGCAGCTCTGGAGTATAACTAAGGATGCAACTCAGGATCAGTTATGTAATGTATGTACACAGTGACCCCACCAGCAGAATAGTGAGCGCAGCTCTGGAGTATACGGGCTGTATTACACGGCTCGATTATCATGCAGCAAGGGCTGAATATCATTTACAATTTTTTTTACTAGGCCATCTGATTCCTTTGCTGTGAGTTGTAGTTTTGCAACAAGTTGAGGAGCACTGCCATAGGGTGGCATCATTCTTGTACAGTCATGGCCGAAAGTTTTGAGAATGATACAAATAATTTTTACAAAGTCTACTGCTTCAGTTTTTAAAATGGCAAATTGCATATACTCCAGAATGTTATAAAGAGTGATCAGCTTAACAATATTTGCCTAGAAAATGAACTTTATCCCCAAAACACATTGCAACATCATTGCAGCCCTGCCTTAAAGTGACAGTACCACCAGGCCCAGGCTGAAGCACTGGAGGCGGGCCGACCCATCCCCAGTGGGAAGAAACCCCAGCCCCTCCATGACGTGACTCCATTAGAATCAATGGAACCCTATCATAGAGGGGCTAGGGTTTCCTCCCACTAAGTCAGCCCGCCTCCAGTGCTTCAGCCTGGGCCTGGTGGTACAGTCACTTTAAGAGGACCAGCTAATATCGTTTCAGTGATTTCTCCATTAACACGTGACAAGGCACTTCTATGGTGTTCCATGGTCTTGTGGTAGATGGTCTTTGCAGCAGGATCGGTACACAGCAGTTGTGCCTCTATAACTGGCGATACTCTCTGTATACACCGCGGAGCTCCCTAAACCACTCTATAATAATTTGGTTGTAATAAACCATTGCTGAATTCAGGTATAACAGGATGGGTGAGACGGGACAGACCACCATTCACTATCAGCTCTGTTTGCTGGGATTCCTGTGCTGAGGCCAAGCAGAGTCGCTGGATACCGATGGCTTTAGTTCCAGCATTGATTTATTGCTTGTTTGTATAATGTGCTGCAGAGAGGCTGTATACACCATACGACGGCTACGTGGTAACCGCAGAGCCTACAGCATACATCCTGCAGCGTATACAGGAACACTAACTTCTATACATGTGCTATGTATGAAGACAGTAAATGGTCAGCACTCACGCCACGTTGTTTACACATTTCACACATGTGGGGCATGGACAGTGACAGTCCCCCTTTACATTTTGGGTTACGACCTCTTTATTTATGAGCCGTTGTAGGACTTGATGACACAGAGCCATGATTAAGGGCGAGTGAGCCCGAAACGCGTCGGATTTTAAACATTATCAAATAAAGTTATAATTTTAGAGAGCTGGAGAAAATCTATTTGTCTGTCTTCATGTGCTATGTAGTCTGTTACTCTCTAGTATCAGCCATGTCAGGCTGGGGAGGGGGGGAGGTGACTGTAGGACAGGTTATATACAATCTATTACTCTCTAGTATCAGCCATGTCAGGCTGGGGAGGGGGGGAGGTGACTGTAGGACGGGTATATACAATCTATTACTCTCTGGTATCAGCCATGTCAGGCTGGGGGGGAAAGGTGACTGTAGGACAGGTATATACAATCTATTACTCTCTGGTATCAGCCATGTCAGGCTGGGGGGGAAAGGTGACTGTAGGACAGGTATCAACAATCTATTACTCACTGGTATCAGCCATGTCAGGCTAGGGAGTGGGGAAGAGGTGACTGTAGGACAGGTATCTACAATCTATTACTCTCTGGTATCCGCCATGTCAGGCTGGGGGGGTGGGGGTGACTGTAGGACAGGTATATACAATCTATTACTCTTTGGTATCAGCCATGTCAGGCTGGGGAGAGGTGACTGTAGGACAGGTATATACAATCTATTACTCTCTGGTATCAGCCTTGTCAGGCTGGGGGGAGGTGCCGCACTCTAGTCCTGCCATACAGATGACTATAATCCAATCATTGTGCAGGCAATGTGTTTCCCGGTCTTCTGGATGGCGTCCATAGTCAGCTGCTGTTTCTTATCAATGTCTCTGGCTGAGACAGACGGGGGCGGCCCTCAAAGCTGTGAGAGATCTCAGCATTTTCATATGTGCAGGAAAGGAAATTATTATTCTTATACTGTGGCCAGGACAAGAGACAACTGATATTGTGCTTTGGTGTTGGGCAGGGTACTGCACGCGGGCTGCTTCATTACTTACATTTAGATTGGCAACCAGAGGACCAATGTGGCCTGGACTGGGATTGACTCAGAGCTGGACCAGAGCGTAGACATCTGTCAGCTGGGATCCTTCACTCCTTACTTCCTGCAAATTCACTAGAGATAAGGGCAGCTAAAGGCGGTCAGGGCATGCTGGGAGTTGTAGTGTTACAGGAAGCACTGCAGGAGGGGTTACCAGACACTCCCGGTTCTACTGATATCTAATTATCAGATTTAACCTGTTGTCTCCAAACTATTATAGGGTCCTATGATGCTGCGTTTACACGGAACGATTATTGTGCGAATTCGCACGATAACGATCGAATTCGAACGATAATCGTACGTGTAAACGCTGCGAACGAGGAATGAGAAATCGTTAATTTTGATCTTACAACATGTTCTAAAATAATCTTTCCTCGTTCGCAAAATAAATAGTGTAAACAGTCGTTCGCCGATTTAACCAATGTGTGAAATAGGCTTAAGTGATCGCAAAAGGATCGCAAAACGAATTTCCATACGATATATCGTACCGTCTAAACGCTGACCCTTCTGAAAAAAAATCGTTACTCCGACATCCTTAATCGTACGATCGGGCCAATTATCGTTTCGTGTAAACGCAGCATTAGACGAAGCAATTTTTAACTACTAACGATAAACCATCGCAAACGAGATTGTTTATAGTTAACCTGAAATCGTTTACCATATTACACAGAGTTATAGTCGTTAGTTACGATCGTTACTATGATCGTTTACTCCATCTGATCCCAGCAAAACAATGAACAATGTGCAATTACACTGAATGATTAGTGAACAAATGCCGAACTGAGCAAACGAATGTGGAATTACAGCAAACTATAAACGATTTAAAGGCCCTATTACACGAAACGATTATTGGCCGATAATCACCTTGTGTAATAGAAGACAACCATCAGCCGACATGAACAATGCCGGCTGATCGTTGCAGTCGTTTGTCTTTCAACATGTTGAAAGACAAAAGACTTAGGGCCCTATTACAGGGGACGATTATTGTGCAAAAATCGTTATATCGTTCGAATTTAAACGATCATCTTTCTGCGTAATTGCAGGCAACGATCGGAAAATCGTTTTATGTCGTTGATCGTTGATTTAGATATGAACCTAAAATTATCGTTAATCGTTCGCTGTAATTCCACATTTGTTCGCTCAAGTTCCGCATTTGTTCACGAATTGTTTAGTGTAATAGCTCATTCTTCATTGTTTAGTTGAGATCAGAAGGAATAAACGATCAAAGTAACGATTGCAGTAACGATCGTAACTAACAACCATCGTTCTGTGTAATATGATAAACGATTTCAGGTTAACGATAAACAATCTCGTTTGCGATCGTTAAAAAATCGCTCCGTGTAATAGGACCCTAATGGTTCTTTTTACATGGAACGATTATCGTTCTAATTTTCACGATAATAATCGCATTTGAAAAATAATCTGCTTCTGTAAACACAGCGAACGACCGAGCGGCGAATGATAAATTGTTCATTGCGGTCTTCTACCAAGTTCTCAAATCATCGTTAATCGTTCTCTGAAAGTTTCACAGATCGCTTCATGTAAACAGCCTTTTAACGATTCACCCTATGTGTGACATAGGCTTAAGTGATCTTAAAACGATCGCAATAACGATTTTTTCAAACAATATATCGTTCCGTCTAGACACTGATGTTTATAAAAATGACATTGTTACTTCCAAATCGTTAATCGTTCGATTGGGCGAATTATCAATTTGTGTAAAAGCGGCGATAGCAGCGATTTGCTGCTGTCGCTCCGCGGAACAGGAGCGGCGGCAGCACACCGCTGCTATCTGTTACGGGCTGCCCGGACAATCAAGCAATCACCCAGGCAGCTCCCTGCGGCCCCCTCTGTATTCACCCGCTTGCTGCCGATGCGTGTAATAGCGCCAACAGCGCTTGTTTGCTCCTCTCTGTCGCCCTGTGTAATAGAGGCTTTAGGCTCAGATCTAAATCAATGACACCCGAACGATTTTTCAATCGTTGCCTGCAGTTACACATAAAAATTACCATTTAAATTCGAATGATATGATTTTTCGTACGGTAATCGTCTCGTGTAATAGGGCCCTTACACAAAGTGTCCTGTTTATTAAAGCCGCCAGCTAGTATCAGGTTGGACCTCCTTTGGCCTTAAAAGGGAACTCGGGATAAGAAAAACTTGTTTTCTATTCAAAGTACATTAAAAGTTATATAGATGTGTCTATGCAATGTATTACTGTATCTGTACAGTTCTGCCACACTAGTAGCTGATAGAAATCCAGGAAGTGAAAAAAAAAATGGCCCCTGTGCCAATTCACATTGTTTCCTGCTCCTTCTGCTATCCCCCCCCCACCAGGAGACAAATCTCCCATGCCTCTTTCTCACATTGTGTGTGTTTGCTGAGTACAGGCTGATGGTGCAGACAGGGGGCAGGGCATGATGTCACACTAGGCTTGGCTGGATCCCCCAATCCCCTGAGTGATTCACCATCTCAGACCAGCCAGAAGCAGGTGCAGCACTAATTTTACTGATTGGGATGGGTGGGGGCTGTGATGGTCAGCTGAGGGAAAGTATTGCATTCTGGGAAATGCTAAACCAGGAAAGACAGAAACACAATACAGAGCAAAAACCCCCCAAACAAATGGATTTTTGGTAGTTTCAAAACTGGGATAGACAGGTAAGTAATACGTTATGCTTCTGCAAAAGTTTCATTTTTTTTTAACCTCTACCTGGAGTTCCCCTTTAAGAACCGCAGTGATTTTAATCGATATAGATCTCATTGGGTGAAGAAATGGATCAATACACAGATGGGTCCTAGTGTCCGAATGTCCATCCACAAGTATTAAAGGAGCCAGGGTGCATCCATACAAGCTTCTCCCCACCAGTACGCCTCTGGATCTATCTGACTGGCCATGTTTCTTCACAGAGATCTGCATCCACGTGTGGCTTCTGACCATTCACAGCTGAATATACCGCCCCATGGAAAAGGGAGTGCTCTGTATGCCTGCTGTAGCCACCTCTACAATGATTATCTACGGGCAGCCCCCCCGCATGTGTCATACAGGAAGTGAACTCTCATCATCATCATAACAATCGCTAATGTTCTGGTTATTGTGGTTTGTGATCTGTAAAACTTCATAGAAATGCTTCATAATTTACATATATATCCAAGAAGATGCATAACCTATACCAGCTGTACATATATCATTATATACAGGAGATTCCCGGGTTATACCAGCTGTACATATATCATTATATACAGAAGATACCCAGGTTATACCAGCTGTACATATATATATAATTATTTACAGGAGATACCCAGGTTATACCAGCTGTACATATATATTATATACAGTATATATCCAGGTTATACCAGCTGTACATATATATTATATACAGTATATACCCAGGTTATACCAGATGAACATATATAATATTATATACAGAAGATCCCCAGGTTATACCAGCTATACATATATAATTATATACAGGAGATCCCCAGGTTATACCAGCTGTATATATATATATATATATATATATATATATATATATATATATATATATATATATATATAATTATATACAGGAGATACGCAGGTTATACCAGCTGTACATATATAATATTATATACAGAAGATCCCCGGGTTATACCAGCTGTTCATATATAATGATATACTAGTGGTGTATAGATGTGTATAAGGTTACAATCCTGCATCCTCCCCGTTGGTCCCATCATTGTGTGGAGCCTGGGATGCAGGTAACACTATATCTCAGCTTCCTATCATGTTACCCCTGTGTACAGGGTAATTACCATCGCTGAGTGTTCCCTGTGATCCCTCCCCGACCTGATGTGACTCATCCGCAGACTGTGAGTAGTGAAAACCCCGTACATTACACTCTCCACATTGGATTAGTTGTTCCCTATTGAGTCTATTGGTGACGAAAGCGCTCAGAATCTGATAGAAACAGAAGTGAAAGACAGAAGTGATTGTGTCCTGTCAGCGGGAATAATAGAGAATAAAGCTGTGGTTATATACAGAGATCCGAAAGCCATATACCAACCACAACTATGACATCACCAGCGTATCACTGCAGAACAGCAGAGGTGATACCATATAGTGATTAACTGGACAATACCTGCACTGATACATTGTAACAAACAGGAGAGAGGTTGTGACTCAGGATCAGTACAGGATCAGTAATGTAATGTATATACACACTGACCCCACCAGCAGAATAGTGAGTGCAGCTCTGGAGGATAATACAGGATGTAACTCAGGATCAGTAATGTATGTACACAGTGACCCCACCAGCAGAATAGTGAGTGCAGCTCTGGAGTATAATACAGAATGTAACTCAGGATCAGTAATGTATGTACACAGTGACCTCACCAGCAGAATAGTGAGTGCAGCTCTGGAGTATAATACAGGATGTAACTCAGGATCAGTAATGTAATGTATGTACACAGTGACCCCACCAGCAGAATAGTGAGTGCAGCTCTGGAGTATAAGGTCTATTTCCTTATGAGGTTATATGAAGATCCAGCCGATGTCCATGGACTCGTAACAGGAAGAGGTGGATGATGCTGGCCGCGTCCTGTGGACTTGTAGGACTGGTTTAGTTACATAGTAACGTCTCAGGTATTCCAGGAATTGCGCTCTTGTCCGGATCAGATGGGTTGTGATTCTTATTCCATCCTCATCTTGTCACTTGTGCTGAGCACCATCCTGGAGAATGAATGAGAGCAAATATATTTACAGGGATCTGGTCAACAACAATTGGCATCCCATTTCTGGAGTCTTACGCTTCCAGTCACACGTTATATGGCATCATGCATAGTTTGGGTAATACTCTAACAGAGCTCAGAGTCGCCATCCTTCCTATGTCACAGCACCGGGACATATACAACGCGTTCTATAGGAGTGTAAATATCTTATGATATTATGTACTCTGATGATTTTGCAAGTTTTCCCACCAACAAAGAATGGAGAGGTGAGTATTTTTTATCACACGTCACCTGTGAGAGACGGATTCTATAAACAACATTCCATTGTTTGATTTTTCCAGTAATTAAAGGAGAAGTCCGGCAAAATTTTTTTATTAACCCTTAGAGGACCGGGCCAATTTAAATTTTTGCGTTTTCGTTTTTCCTCCTTGTGCTTAAAAGGCCATAGCAGTTGCATTTTTTCACCTAGGAACCCACATGAACCCTTATTTTTTGCACCACTAATTGTACTTTGCAATGACAGGCTGAATTTTTTCATCAAGTACACTGCGAAAGCAGAAAAAAAAATTAATGTGTGGTGAAATTGAAAACAAAAACGCATTTCTTTTATTTGGAGGGTTCTTGTTTTTACGCTGCTTACCCTGGGGTAAAACTGACTTGTTATATATGTTCCTCAACTTGTTACGATTACAACATGTAACATGTATAACTTTCATTGTATCAGATGGCTTGTAAAAAATTCAAACCATTGTTAACAAATATACGTTCCTTAAAATCGCTCTATTCCCAGGCTTATAACGCTTTTATCCTTTGGTCTATGGGGCTGTGTGAGGTGTCATTTTTTGTGCCATAATCTTTACTTTCTATCGGTACCTTGATTGCGCATATGCGACTTTTTGATCGCCTTTTATTACAATTTTTCTGGATTTGATGCGACCAAAAATGTTCAATTTTGCACTTTGGGATTTTTTGGGCGCTTACGCCTCTCTTACCATGCAAGATCAGGAATATGATAAATTAATAGTTCTGGCGATTATGCACGCGGCTATAACAAACATGTTTGTTTATTTTTTTATTATTTATTTATAACATGGGAAAAGGGGGGGTGATTCAAACTTTTATTAGGGGAGGGGATTTTTTTTATTAATAATGACCCTTTTTTATTTTTTTTATTTTACACTTATACTAGAAGCCCCCCTGGGGGTTAGGGTTATACTCCCTGGGGTTAGGGTTATTCCCCTGGGGGACTTCTAGTATATGCACACTGATCTCTCATTGAGATCTATGCTGTATAGTTATACATCATAGATCAATGAGATAAGCACTGGAGTGCTTCCGGCTGCTGCAGCCGGAAGAAATCGAGTGCCAAGCCGGAATCAGCGCCATTACGGCGCAGACCCCGGCCCAAGCCGGATGTGTGGATTGCTCCTCCGGGACAACGTCCAGGGGGGGGCGATCCACCCCACTAAACACCAGGGATGGACTGCAGTAAGTATTTGGATGCAGCTGTCAACTTTGACAGCTGCATCCGATTACTTAAAGTGACACTGTCACCCCCTTTGTGCATTCTGACATCTCTACACAGGTGTAAAGGGTAAATTTAGCGTTTTTCATACCTTATTTCATATCATATGTCATGGTGTTTGTTCAAGTAAAAAGTGATCTTTTATCAACTGCAGATTGTATTAAGTGGGCGTGACATTAGCGCCACTTAGCCCCGCCCACAACTGCATAGTTGTCCCGCCCCCTTGACGCCTATTGTTTGGCCGACGTAAAGGGGGTGGGGTCTAGACCTTTGGGCCAGCCTGTTCCAGTGGCTGGTGAGGGGGCGAGGCCAACTGTGGCATTGTGGGCGTGGCTAAGTGGCCTTTACACCTGTGTAGAGATGTCAGAATGCAAAAAGAAGGTGACAGTGTCACTTTAATTAGCGGGCACAGGCTACGAGCGGCACCCAGGACCAAGGTGGTTCAGAGCGGGGCCGTTGCACAGTACCGTTCTGAACGTCCCTAGACGGCCCAGGATGTAAAGGTACGCCCAGGGTCGCCCGGGTGTTAAAGTATTGTATTGCCCCCCAAAAGTTATATAAATCATCAATTTACACTTATTACGGGAAATGCTTATAAAGTGCTTTTTTCCCTGCACTTACTACTGCATCAAGGCTTCACTTCCTGGATAATCTGGTGATGTCCCTTCCTGGATAACATGGTGATGTCACTTTCTGGATAATATGGTGATGTCACGCCCCTACTCCCAGAGCTGTGCCGGCTGTGGCTGCTGGAGAGGATGATGGCAAGGGGACACTGAGCATCCCTCTGCCATTATCCTCTCCAGCAGCCACAGCCTGCACAGCTCTGGGAGAAGGGGCGTGACCATCACCATTTTATCCAGAAAGTTAAGCCTTGATGCAGTAGTAAGTGCTCTCACAGACCTATAAGGGCCCAATTAAATGGCCCACATTGTACTTAAAGGGAAACTATTAGCAGGTTAGACTAATCAAACCTGCTGATATGTCTCTATTGTGCCGGAGATGTGCAGGTATGTCTCATACCTTCATCCTCTGCACCGTTTTGGTGCATTGAGTCGTTTGCTACAAAGTTCGGTAAGACCGTTAGGAGCGATACCCAGCCCCGGCAGATTGAGGCGGATCACCGCTATGGGGGCAGGACAGTGCTCCAACCGGCCATACCAGACTGTGAAGGAAACTACTAACTGCATCGGAGTGGCAGTGAGGATGAAGGTAAGACACATACCTTCATCCTCTGCATCTCCTGCAAAATAGGGAGCTATAAGCAGGTTAGGTTCATCTGACTTGCTGATAGTTTCCCTTTAAGTGAACGCTGATCTGCTACATCAGTGCTTGGTTACGAAGCCTATTTCATGGCTCAATAATCGTGTGAGGGCTGCACAGACATTGTTGGTAATGTTCATGCAGCCTGTGCTTTACATAGGAAATAATAAAGATGTATACTTACCCATGCTCCCCCGGTGTCCTGCTACCTTCCCTGCTCACCACAGCTGCCACTGTCACTTCTGGCCCTGTCTGTTTAGTGACAGGCTGAAAATGTAGAAAAAGATATCTGTCAATCTTCCTAGGTCTGGAGCACCATAGGCCTCTTGAGGTAAGGATGATTCTGAAATAGGTCTGGTCAATGACCTAAAGAGAGCTCCGTCTTTAGGATAAAAATCTTGAAGAACATGCAAGGTCCCCCTGCTAACGCCAGCGCATGTCTGGGCCCGATTGAAGTTTTCCAGTGACCATCTGGATGAGTCACAGGAATCATGGGAGGTCATGTGGTCGGACCAATAGGACTTTTTAGTATCAACTCCACTCGCCATGTTTGGAGGATGAGTGCAACCCCAAGAACACCATCCCAACCGTGAAGCTTGGGGGGTAGAAACATCATACTTTTGGGCCTTTTTGCAAAGGGGACATGATGACTGCACCATATTGAAGGGAGGATGTATGGGGCTATGTATTTTGGCCAACAACCTCTTTTCCTCAGTAAGAGCATTGAGGATTGGTGGTGGCCGGGTCTTTCAGCATGACAATGACCTGAAACACACAGCAGGGAAAACTAAGGACCGGCCCCGTAAGAAGCACTCCAGGGTCCTCGAGTGGCCTTGCCAGTCTCCACACCTGATCCCAATAGGAAATGTTTGGAGGGAGCTGAAACTCAACGTCGCCCAGCGACGGCCCCAAACCTGGAAGATCTGGAGAAGATGTGTATGGAGAAGGAGGACATAATCCCTGCTGCAGTGTCTACAAACCTGGTCAGAAACTCCAGATAATGTCCAACAGCTGTAACTGCAAACAAAGCCTTGTACTATAAGGAACAATGTGGTAATGAAAGTGTATATTTTTGCTTTACCATAAGAGGTTGCTGTCTATATATTTGTAACTGTTGCACAGCTGCAGTGAACTAAGGGTTATTCTTTTGTTTGTGATCTGTACCAGCCAATGAGAGCTTCTCTTCTACCTATCTCTATTCTCCTTTCTTCTAGCACTGTCTTCTCTACCACTCACAGGAGCTGTTACATACACCCTGTAGGAAGTTGTCACATGGGGAGAGGAAGTGTACACCCACACTTAGTCAGTTCTCTTCTGTTTCTTAGTGGAGCAAGACACACAGATCAGGCATCCCTGCTAAGTTAGCCAGGGACCTGGCTCTGCTAGGTTTCCCGTCCGGGACAGACCAGCTGTAGTGTACAGACGCTTATGGAAGATATAGAGACTTTTCTTTTTAAAGCAACATGTCTACCTATAATGCAGTGCTAAACAACTAAAGAGAGGACAAGTCAGAGATCACCCCAACCCACGCAGTAAACATCTCTAAAAGTGCAGGACAGTATCCTAACAGTAGAGGAACTGATCCGGATAGAGCAAACGCAGGTGATACCGGGAAACCCTCGGACACTTCACTTAACTCAGGTAACTAGGACTGGTGCTTGTGTCACCCTGATAGGACGGGTAACTCGACATTGCAAGGCAAAAGGTGGTATAGCAACAAAGGTCAAAACAGGCGCAAGTATTCTCTCAAGTATTCACTTCTCAAGTATTCTTCTGAAGTTCCGGCGGAGCACAGTACTACATTGGTTTGGGACTCTCACGACCTACTCCTCTCCACTACTCTGAACTCTCCTTACTTTCCTCCGCACGCAACCAAGCCAGCACTGCTATTCTCCTTTCTACCTTAAACAGTTCTCGGTGCAGATCTAGTAAATTCAAATTGTATATTACTATTCACTTGTATCGCGGAAGATCTACCAGTAAAGAACAAGTTTTATTTATTCTACTGGGACTGGAAATGACACTAGCACCTACACACAGGCTACACCTGTGGACTGGGGCTTGTGTCACCCTGATAGAACGGGTAACCCGACACTGCAAGGCAAAAGGTGGTATAGCGACAAGGGTCGAAACACGGGCACAAGTATTCTCTCAAGTATTTACTTGTCAAGTATTCTTTTTCTGAAGTTCCGGTGGAGAACTGTACTACATTGGGTTGGGACTCTCACAACCTACTCCTCTCCACTACTCTGAACTCTATTTACTTTCCTCCGCATGCAACCAAGCCAGCACTACTACTCTCCTTTCTACCTCAAACAGTTCTCGGTGCAGATCTAGTAAAGTCAAGATTGTATTACACTATTCACTTGTATGACGGACAATCTACCAGTAAAGAACAATTTTATTCTACTGGGGCTCAGTGGTTATTACACTAGCACCTACACACAGGCTACACCGTCCTTGGGTTATCTTCCCTTTTTTGTGTGTGGAGGTACTGACAATCTGGGTGGGTCACATCTCCACTCCGGACCACCGTGATAAGCGCCCAAGGGACCCATCACAACCCGGCAGGTCACCGACCATTGGGGGAAAGTATAGCCAGCCACAAAAAAAACTAAAAGGTGTGCCTTCATACCTGTGTGCTGAGTTAGCACTGGCATCACGACAATCTACCACCTGGCTAAGCTATACTCCACCGACCAACCACAGCACCATCTAGCAAGTGACCAGTCGCAACTGCAACACCACACGGCAGCCCACCACACCCGCTCAGCCAGTCAGTGACTAGGACAGGACACCACTGCTGGCGAAACGGGCAATCACTCAGTCGGGCCATGACATTGCTGCAGGAACAGCCGAGTGCGTGATGTACCTCGTTTCCTGCTGAAGATGGCAGCAGTCAATGGGACCAAGAAGTGGCACAACGGAGGGGTACGTTTTTCTATTTTCTTACACACTCCTCACCCGTCTTCCTGCTAAATGCTAGACAATGTTTTTATAGATTCTGTCTCTCACAGGTGACGTGTACCTATGATAACACTACCTATGATAACTGTCCCCCCTCCCGTTATGTATATCATTCCCTCTTGCAGATGTGGCATTCGAGGCTGTTTCATCACTAATCCTGCACCAACAGACATGGCTGCCGGAAACACTGCGACCTGATACAGACCCCAGGGCAGCCGGAACATAGGCCGTGATTTCACAGGCTGCATGTGGTGACATCACACTTTATGGGTTCTGCAGTCTCCCTGTGACTTCTACTGTATTTTACCCTATACAAACTTCCTTCAAGTAGATGCTGCTCATTAATATTACTAAGATACTTTGCAGCTTCTTATCCCCAGTTCCCAGACACAGAGCTGAGCTGATCCACAATCTAAAGATGACTTAGAGGAGGACGTGGTGTATGAGGGGAGCCTGCCGCAGCCAATCCCGCTAAGATGGCATTGTGAGACCCAGCAGGGGGGATTAATCTCCATCTTTCGTCTATCTTCTTACCAAAGTCTCAGTCATCCTGCACGGACACATAGGTTGTACATGGCAAGTGTGATATGTTTACCTACTATCCATTTGTCCTCACACAGTGTATCAGTCCAATCATCCCTACAATCTAATCTCCATATTTTACAGAGTATCCCGTCATCCATGACCCCAAGAGCTGACAATCTAATCTCCCCATCACACAGTGTATCTCTCCCATAACACCCTGACCCCAATAGCTCACAATCGTATCTCCCCATCACACACAATGTATCACTCCCATAATCCCTGACCCCAAGAGCTCACAATCGTATCTTTCCATCACGCAGTGTATCACTCCCATCATCCCTGACCCCAACAGGTCACAATCTTATCTCCATATTTTACAGGGTATCCCATCATCTCTGACCGCAAGAGTTTACAATCTAATCTCCCCATCACACAGTGTACCATTCCCATCATACCTGACCCCTGAATCTTATAGCTCCCTATGTCACACAGTGTATTACTCCACTCCCATCATCACCTCAAGAACTAAGTCTAATATCCCTATTGCATACAAAGTATCACTCCCATCATCCTTGACCCACAAATTCACAATCTAATCTCTTTCACCCACTGTGTTCAACTCCCATCACCACTGACCCCAGGAGTAGGCTTGATCGAACTTCGGGAAAAGCTAGGTTTGATCGAACACGGACCTTCCGCATTTGTTTGCTGATGTCTTCACGGTCCATGCGGAAGGAGGAGACATCCTGGGGACGGCCTGGAATTCCAGGATTTAGCGTAGGTAATAGGCTGTATCCCAGAATTCCAGGATGTCTCCTCCTTCTGCACGGACTATGAAGGCATCAGCAAATAAATGCGGAAGGTCCGGCTAGTTTCGAGTTCGATCGAACCTAGCTTTTCCCGATGTTTGATCAAGCCTACCCAGGAGCTCACAATCCAATCTGCCTATCTCCCCAACAGTGTATTGCTCCCATCATCCCTCACCCTAGGAACTCACAATCTAATGTATCGGGATATATAGATATTCAGCTATTTTTAGTATTATTTTGTGAAATGAATTGTACCATTCTGAAGGAAATTATTCGCAAAATGTAATTTTAGCTGGAGGTGAGGGGGACCCAGCAGACAGGGCAGCCATGATGGCGACATTCCTCACCAGCCATAGGGAGTGAACACAATACCAAGGCTGAGATGGGAACAGAGCAGCTGTCTGCAAACATCACTGTCCCCAAAGGTCACATGTGAGCAGGAATGCAGCAGAGTATGAGACATGTGCGGGATTCCACTGCATAATCCATCCCGGGACCTGCCGTCTGCTGCAAGGGAATTTACACAACTGGATATGGGCCAGGACACCAGCGCCTGGAACGACTACTCTAGCTGAGCCCAGATATCAATCTGCACTCAACCTTCTGTTAACAGAGGAATCAGGTCCATGATAATTATTACAACTAGAGATGAGCGAACCTTGAGCATGCTCGAGTCCATCCAAACCCGAACTTTCAGCATTTGATTAGCGGTAGCTGCTGAAGTTGGATAAAGCCCTAAGGCTATGTGGAAAACATGGATATAGTCATTGGCTGTATCCATGTTTTCCAGACAACCTTAGAGCTTTATCCAAGTTCAGCAGCCCCCACTAATCAAATGCCGATCGTTCGGGTGGACCCGAACCTGGTTCGCTCATCTCTAATTACAACATATGCAAATACTTTTTGGGAACCACCATGGGCACGACAACAACCCCAATGCAGGAAGACCAGTTGAGTATAAGCTAGTGTATAGTGTTCCTAGGGAACTGCCATGGACACGACAACAACCGCAGAGCAGGAACACCAGTTGAGTTTAAGATAGTGTGTAGTGTTCCTAGGGAACAGCCATGGACACAACAAGCCCCACAGCAGGAACACGTCAGCTGAAAAGTATAGGATTATTATATAGAATTTTCCTCCCTGCCATAGGGCAATTGGCATCTGCCTCATGTTTTTTTTCTTCCCTCTGAATCAACACAGTAGGGTTATAGGTTGAACGTGATTGGTTTTTTTTAACCTTATTAATTATGTAACCATATGCATGCAGTGTATAGTGTTCCTAGGGAACTGCTATGGACACAACAAGCCCCACAGCAGGAACGCTATAACATGAAGGCAAAGCCACCTTCTCAAGGTGGTGGGAGAGAGCTATTTTGCATATCCTTTCTTCTCAGCTGTATAGAGAGCATTGGCATGCAGTGTATAGTGTTTCTTAGGAACTGCCATGGACACAGCAGTAATCCCTGAGCAGGAACACCTCAGCTCAGAGTATCAGTGTCAGTATTTATTAGAAGAACATGGGTTAGTGTTATTCGGGCAGGGTAAGGTATTATTGGAGGACCAAGTAACTGTATTATTTGTGCAGTGTAGGGCAGTTTTATTACAAGACCTTGTCTTAATGTATCCATACACCTTCAATAACTAACGGCCGCTGCCCGTCTTAGCCATACACAGGAATGTTTGTCATGGCCAGGCGATCATGTATTCTCTATGCCGTGGCTTATCACCATCTGGAAAGCCCCACACACCTTAGATAAAGTCTAAGGTGTATGGCAACCTTTACTGTTATTTAGGCATTGAAGGACAATATTTTTGTAGGATCCATGTGGTAGTGTTATTCGGGCAGTATTATCAGAAGACCATGTGGTAGTGTTATTTATTTAATGTTATCAGAGGACCATATGGTAGTGTTATTCGGGCAGTATTATCAGAGGACCATGTGGTAGTGTTATTTGGGCAGTATTATCAGAAGACCATGTGGTAGTGTTATTCGGGCAGTATTATCAGAAGACCATGTGATAGTGTTATTTATTTAATGTTATCAGAGGACCATATGGTAGTGTTATTCGGGCAGTATTATCAGAGGACCATGTGGTAGTGTTATTCGGGCAGTATTATCAGAAGACCATGTGGTAGTGTTATTCGGGCAGTATTATCAGAAGACCATGTGGTAGTGTTATTTATTTAGTCTTATCAGAGGACCATGTGGTAGTGTTATGTATTTGGTGTTATCAGAGGACTGTGTGGTAGTGTTATTCCGGCAGAATTATCAGAGGACCATTTGGTAATGTTATTCGGGCAGTATTAGGCAGTATACTGGATTCGTGCACAATGTATTGGACAGGCCGCTTGTTCCATACGATACATGTTACGGTATGAGGGGAACCATAGTGACTGCAGACTGGTGCATTATATGGTTCTGTATAGTAGACTGTATTCTGCACACATGGGGTATGAGGCCTAGAGTAGCTTTATGTTGGGCTCCGCTGCTCCAGCTCGTGGTCATGTTTTGGGGGAAGATTTCCGTGTCCCTGTACCAGTAACCAGAGAGACTCCCCTCCATGCGCCTCATTCACAGTGATTGTATTTTGGGCTCCTAACCTCATCAGGCAATGACTGAGCAGGCAATGACCCCAACCCCCCCCCCCCCGAAGTGTGTCTGACGGTGATTCACGTCCCGTACGATCCAGCGTCTGTCTGCAGGCACTAATGTGTGTCAGAATCCGGCCAGTCTGTGCATGCTCTGCAAGTCCCAGCGACAGGGGCAAAAGGCGCTGCACACCAGGGGGAAGGAGGCGCCCAGCTTGCTTTATGGGCCTCAGGGCCATGGCGATAAGCCGCCCCACTTTTTATTTGCCCCTGTTGTTTGGATTCCTAATATGGGGGGGGGGGGGGGGGGGGGGAGTTGATCTCAATGTGAGGGTGGGGGAGCAGATGAGCAGCTTCATTGTAGTAAACTGTGTGTGACAAGCTAATAATATTGTATTACACTCCAGAGATGCACATAATGTGCTTATTGATTTATTGGCCGCCTCCTGCCCCCAGGGCCACAGCCCACCAGAACGTATCAATCAGATGGAGCAAATTGGGGGGTGGTACTCTTTCTAGAAGAAAGCGGGCATGTCGGCACATTGAACGTATCCCTCCCTAGGAAACTTTCCTGGAATCAGAGAACTTTGCTGAAAACTTTAGTGTTATGCTGAGCATGGATATTTGCAGCTCCCACGTGTGACCGCGCAGCTGACAATCAGATAACCGGCAGTGAGTGCAGACACCAGTGAAGTGGCTACTTGTGGGTGATGACAGGAACAGGGCAAAGCCTGTTTGTAGGTACAGCAGCGCCATCTAGTGGCAGACTCGTGTACAGACATGCAAAGGCTGTAGATCCCCATGTAAATTTGTCACGGCAGTAGTCCACCTTGCTTCAATTAACTGTCTCTGTCCTAATTGATCCTAAAAAGTAGTACCAGGGCCGCCGCCAGAACCCTGCATATGCAGTGAAGTAAACTCAAAGAACATTTACTATGGCACAATGCTGTCCTAATGGGTTACTATTAGAGAGGAGTGAACCTGGAACATGCTCAAGTCCATCCCAACCCGAACGTTCGGCTTTTGATTAACAGGGGCTGCTGAAGTTGGATAAAGCCCTAAGGTTATATGAAAACCATGGATATAGTCATTGGCTGTATCCATGTTTTCCAGACAACCTTAGAGCTTTATCCAACTTCAGCAGCCCCAGCTAATCAAATACCGTACGTTCTGATTCGGATGGACTCGGGCATGCCCGACGTTCACTCATCTCTAGTTACTATTCCTAATATATATGATGAGATAAAAGTTACACCAAGCAGGTATTTGCTCTCCTTTTGGAGAGAAGAGGGACAGGAACGCCTCCTGGTGTAGTAGGTAGGGTAAGAGCTCATCAAGAAAAGAGGCTCACCTGGTTGAGTTGTGCTATTTGTTAGGCACAACTCTATTAAGCATGTTAGAGAAGATACCGCTTCAGCCAGAAAACCCCACCGGGGGCCTTAACAAGATGGCACTGTGTGAACCAGGGAAGGCACACTGGCCCGGAGAAGGTTCGGCACAAGCAGGCACAGATATCTGTGTCTCCAACATGGTCGAAAGGACCAAATAAGATCTGCAGGTAAAGTGATGAATTTTATTAACGCGTTTCAGCCCTCCGCATTGTAAGAGGCCACCTAGGATGCAGAGGGCCGAAATGCATTGTTAACATAAAATTCACCTACTTTACCTGCGTATCTTGTTTGGTCCTTTCGACCACGTTGGAGACACAGATATCTATACCCGCTTGTTGTGCCGAAGCTTCTCAGGGCCAGTGTTCCTTCCCTGGTTCACACCTTGCCTCATTATAGGGTCAGTTCACATTGAGCAAAATTGTCGGAATTCCGCCATGCTCAGTGTGCTGCTGTAAGTGAATGGAGAGGGCGCGCACGTCCGCTGGCGCCGCTCAAAGAACTAACATGTTCATTCTTTGAGTGGAGGGGAAGCGGATGAGAGCGCACGCTCTCCCATTCGCTCAAAGCAGGACACTGAGCTCTCCAGCGAATTGCGCCATCTTTACTCAGTGTGAACTGCCACTTACTGTTAAGACCCCCGATATGCATCCTGCTCCCAGTCTCATGTTGTTACACACGTCCTCCCTGTAATACTGGATGTTGGACTGATCGTCGGCCATAAGGAATCTCCTCTCTCTCGCCCTAACAAAACTGATGTCGAGTTTACTGTAATTACTCCCCTCTTACTATAGATGAAAACACAGCCTTCACAATTCACACAGTCCCCTGTCTATTCCTTCACTTCAGCCTGTTAAAATTAGTTTTTTTTATTTTTTTTTTAAACAAGGTCTGCAGTGACCCCCGCAGGACATTATCCTGTAGACTGCTTTCACGAAGGTGGCACTTATGTCTAATGGTCACAGTAACATCCACATGCCAGGACCCAACACTTCCAGCCACAGTACATTCTGGTGCCATATGCTGCCCTGGTAAGGGACAGACCAGGCCATCCATGTGAAGAACATGAACCATCCCAGCAGGCACCTTTTCTTGCTCCATGACCCTGTTAGTAGTGGACAGGTGATCTTACTGGTCTGACCATACATAGTAAGACTACGTCCTGTGTAATCTTTTTATCTTTGCCAGCTGGAAGTTTTTCAGCAGTTTACTCTACAGCAGCTCTTCTGTAGGATTAAACCACATGTAATAGATTTCACACATCACCACCACCTCAGTTCTCCATCCTTCAGAGACTTATTAACTACAACCCAAGGGTGATGTAATAGGCCAAGTCCTTAGCCAGCAGCACTTTGCTCATCTGATCAGTATTACTTATCACAGACTACAATTACACACAGAATCCAGGTAATAAGAGGTTAAGATGATATAATGGGAATAATCCAAAGATACAGCACAGTATTTCAGATTTACACCAGAAGCCTGAAGAAAGCCGCCATTGTGGACCAGAGTTACCAATACCAGAAGCTTACATCAACCACCACTCATGAGTGACAGCAAACAATGGTTACCTATTGATTTAAAGGGAACCTGTCAAGTTTATGTTACCTGAACCACAAGTCAATAGGTTAGTCAGGAGCAGCATGGAGTGTGCACAGGGAGAGATCAATCATTGCTGGCAAGATACCAATAGAAACCACCGTTGACTTGTGCTTCACACAGCATAAAAGTAATAAGATCTCTTGTAATGAAGCAAAAACTACAAACCTATAGTTCAGCAACAGCTAGAGGCCACAGGTAGCAATAAAAAAAATATATTTACATATATATATATATATAAATATATAAATGTGTCCAAGGTTTATAGTGGTCAGGGTGCAAGTATTCAAACTGATAGGAACAAGTGAGATGCATCTACCTGGTACTGTGGGACCATTTCATAGCCTTACATTATGCAGGAGTGTCTCATGCTAGAGCTGGTAAAAGGCTACTTTGCAGACTTCTCCCAGTTCATTCTCCTGAGCACTTAGTAAGCCCATGACACCCCCTTCCTCAACAAGGTCTAGGACAGACTTTAATACACAGCAGGAGCGACATCAATGGCCATTACTGCACTGTGCCCACCAGAATGAGGCCCTATGCCTCCCCAAAAAAATGAACACAGGACAGAGGTTTTATGTCATTTATTTTCCTGTAAGAAATGCAAGGATACAAAACTGCATATTCCCAGCAGGACATTGCAAACCCTGGAAGTCACATGACCAGTCAACACAACGCACATATACATGATCTCTGGACAATCTGTACCAGGTCCAGGCTGCAAATACAGAACGGGTGTAAGTGGTAAAATGTAACCCAAACCAACCCCTGTCAGACACCTTTAAATTACACTAAAACAGTTGAAGACACTTTGATCCACAAATTTAGCATGGTTGCTTCTGTCTGTGCAGGAAACCATTGGGTCGTCCTCGGATATGACAAAGCACAAGTGTTCCCAACCTGATGCAAAGACTACAACCCTGCATGCTCTTGGCATGATGGGAGCTGTAGTTCTGCACCCATGCTGGTGGTAGTCTTCACAAAGATTACCCAAAGCTGCCTTAAAGACCTGTCTGCAGGTTGTGAGTGGTATTGCAGTTCAGAGCAGAGCTGTACCACCAAGCACAAGCCATAGACCGGTGTTGTGCATGTTTACTCCTGTACAAACCCAAGACCACCCAATGGTTTCCTGCAAAGCCACAGCTCTTTGGAAGCCCGATCACAACCCACCCCCATTTTACAGCTTAAATATTAAGTCTACAAGAGTTGTCACTTCAGACATATCTTACCTTACGGACCCATCAGCTAAACTTTGAGTGAGAATCAAGTTACAGTAAAACCTATTGTGACTCCTGGTTATGTAGATTAGGACAAACTGTGAAACTGACCCAAAAAGAAAAAAAAAATTAAGTGCACACAATGTAAAAGCAATGCTGCCACATAAGAAAACCCCGGAACATATATAAAAGTTAGTAGACGCGACCTTGATAGGTACATTGTCAATTGGACAGAAGAAAGTTGCGCCAGTCATGCCAGGTGGATAGTGGGCTATGGCACAGAGACACTGCAGGGCTGACACCTTCCTATAGAAGTGAATGGGGACAAGTAACCGCAATGTATGCCAATCCAAGAAGACAGATTTTGAAAGCCAAAGCCAGGAATGGATTTATAAAGGATAGATCCTAGTCTTTCCTTTATGACCTGATCCCTGTTTAGTCTGTTCCTGGTTTGGGCTTCAAAGATCTGTCAGATAAATCTGTCTGTAAACGCATTAGACCCTACAGGTGTGAAACATTTCTTGCTTTGGTCCTCGGTCACACAATGGTTAAGAAGTTTACTTAGGTTTAACCCCTTATGGTATAAGGGGCCACAGGGTAAAACCACAGAATAAAACCAATTGCTATAATATGAATCTTTGATTCAATGAAAACTCTCAAACTGAGAAAGGGTTAAAAACATAAAATACAGCGGTACATTAGAGCAAAACCTCAGCTGATGTTCCTCCAGGGATTTGTGTACCAGTAAAAAAAATAAAAAAATTGGGTGGATCCCTGAAGATCCTGCTGTGGGTCACATGATCAGCAGGTTTCATGGGACCAAACATAAGGACTCTGGTGCAAGGTGCAGACAGGACATCCCAGTTTGTGGATTTACATGATACGGCTGCACCAGGCAGTCCAAAGTAAATCCCCAGCTCACTGAACTAAGTCTGCTTCACTTTCCAGGGTCCGGTCAGGCCTCGGACAGTCCCAAAGATGGACCCAGTCAGCAGAAGCAGCACACAGTATTCAAAGCTTCTTAAGACGGCTGTACAGCTCCCGCTTGCTCTTCTCTCCGGCCCAAGTCCGGCTTTTCATACGACACTTTCGCAGATCTTCTTTAAAGTCTTCATGGTGCATGGGACGGTAACCTTGTGGCTCACAGAATGACTAAAGAAAAGAATTTGATATACCAAGTTACATGAACCCTTCTATAGTTCAATATAGAGACAGTCTAGTGGGGTTGGGCTCCTTCCAGAACTCCGTTTAATACAGACTCCCACTTTGCATCATCTTCCAAGCTTGTAGGGGGTATTCCCATTACCAGACGTTTAAGATGGGACACTGGTGGGCAACCTGCTGCCCCCCAGCTGTTCTAACACTTAAACACCATCATGCCTATAGAATTACATACATATGGCCCTGCCCTAGTCTGTAGTCAGTCCAATACAATAAAAGATTAGGATTTACCTTGTACTTGTGAAAGAAATCCTTGTAGCCTCCTGACAGTATGTAAAGCTCTGGATAGTGCAGTTGGGGGTACTCATTCATGTCTCGATCCTTCTCTCGTAGGAACTTGCACCTATAAAGACAAGACATTTAGATCCAGCCATTTTTAGCCCTGCAGATTGTGTATAAGGAACAGTAGCAGAGCCAAAGCTGCTGATGTTAAAGGGAAACTCAGCGCAGATATTCATTTATCCGTGCTGCCAGTTTCCAGTTGCCTGTCACATGAGCATTGCATTCTTTAAGTGCTACTCTAATCCGAGGTCTTTGTAAAAAAATTACCTTTATTAGGCAGCGACAGTGTCAGAGGCAGGTCTGTAACACTCTGCTCCCCACTGTCTTTAGGCTGCCCCCAAGAATGATTGAAAGCCGAATCACATTGAAATTCCAAGCAACCAGAGAGGTTGTCAATCATTCTTGAAGAGCCGCCTGAAGACAAGTGACCGAAGCGCAGTATCACAGACCTGAAACTGCAGAATAAAGTTAAATTTTTTATAAAGATGCCAGGTCACAGACAAGCACTGAGGACAACTGGCAGCATGGATCGATGAATATCTGTGCTGTCAGTTTCTCTTTAAGCACTCCAGGGTTTCTTGAACACATTAGAAAGCTGCATAAGGGTACAAACACACACACAGCAGATACGCAGGAGATACGCAGCAGATTTGGTGGTGCAGATTTGATGCTGTGTTCGGTTATTTAGATCTAATCTGCTGCGTATCGCAGCAGTAAATACGCAGCGTATATGCCGTGTGTGTTTGTACCCTAACAGTGAGATGATTACAATGGATAACACTCACATTCTGGGGCCACGCTCTGAGGAGAACTCGCAATGGAATATGATGATCACTCGCTTGGCTCCTTGAGGCTGGATGGGATTCCTCAGCAGGAAGTCTTCTACCTCTTGCTCCATGTGCAGGTTGATGGCTCCCTGTGAAGGTATACAGTATTTTATAGCGCTCTGGTTGATGAAATTTGCACTAAGGTGGCTAGCAGCAATGTGTTTTAGGCCTTGATGCCTGAAGTAAAAATTTTAACTTCAAAATACAGTTTCCTGAACAGTTAATTTTTTTCCCAAAAGAATTTGACTGCTAAAGCCATTCACATCCAGAGCAAGAATAAAGCAGGAATACACTTCATTTTAATTAGCCATATGCGTTGATGTCAAATATCTGTGCACATGTGCCAAGAACAGCCTAGTTTAGTTGTACTGGCAATGCTGATGCAGTCGTTGCATATTAAGAACGGAGACATTGGCACCTGGAGCAGTTAGTGTGTCTGGATAACATACACTGTGCCAGGACCATACCTGAGCACTTCATTGCCATGCAAAATACCTCACCCGTAACGGATAATATGGTCCATATGTGGGTTGGAGGGGCAGCTTTAAGTTTCACATTTTACTTAAAGGACTCATTCACCTAGATCAGAGGATTTACAAGTCAGACGAGGATCTTGCTCGTCTTGACGTTCTTGATGCCTGTGAGGCTGTAAAGAACTCCCAATAACCTAATAGCCAAACAAGAGGCTATTACAGCCTTTCCTGGACGCAGAAACTGCTTTTAATGGGGGGGGGGACCCCTAACAGCAGCTTTGAAGACAAGAAAACTGCCAGCCACATTTACATACAGCAGATGGTTCTGCATCACTGCTTAGCTATGGACTGGCGTACACAGCATGGCCTACAGCAGTGCTTCACAATTCCAGTCCTCACCAACAGGTCATGTTTTGAGAATATCCCATACAAAGATCACCTGTGATACCACCTGATGCACTGAGTATAATTATATCTGTGAAATACTAAGGAAACCCTCAAAACATGACCTGTTGGTGAGGCCTGGAATTGAGAAGCACTGGTCTACAGTTACACTCCATTCACAAGGAATCAGACTGGGTACTCTGAAACATGCTCCTGGACCGTTTTAGCTTGAACCAAGAGTTCTAAGTTGGTGCTGTGAACCAATTAAAGGGGTTGTCCGGCGATAAAAATTATTCACAGAACACACATTACAAAGTTACACAACTTTGTAATGTATGTTATGTCTGTGAATGGCCCCCTTCCCCGTGTTTCCCCCCACCCACGCTAGACCCGGAAGTGTGGTGCATTATACTCACCGCATCTCGTGTCGTCCACGGTCTCCGATCCTCAGCAGTGACGTCTTCTTCGGGAGACCGGCGGATCCTTCCGAGTGCCGGCCGCCCTCTGCAGCGTCATCCGAAGCTCAGCCGCGATTGGCTGAGCATAACTGTGGCCGCGTCATCAGCCGCTCAGCCGCGATTGGCTGAGCACAGTTATGCTCAGCCAATCGCGGCTGAGCGTCGGATGACGCTGCAGAGGGCGGCCGGCCCTCGGGAAGATCCGCCGGCCTCCCGAAGAAGACGTCACTGCTGAGGATCGGAGACCGTGGTCGGCACGTGACCGGTAATGTATAGCGCACCACACTTCCGGGTACACGGGTGGGGGTGGTGGGACACGGGGAAGGGGGCCATTCACAGACATAACATACATTACAAAGTTGTATAACTTTGTAATGTGTGTTATTCTGTGAATAATTTTTTATCGCCGGACAACCCCTTTAAGTTAAATTAAAAGTCAGTTCATATATCAAAATGGCAGCTCCATACAGACAGGGGACATGGGACCCCCTTCCCTTAGTGGGGACCCAAAGGTCAGACACTTAGCTATGCTACAAAAAAGTGATCAATGTCAGAAAAGTGTCACAGCATTGACTAGACTAGATATACACTCACCCTTATGTGACCCCCTTCATACTCGTATGGGTATCTGCAGTCTATGACCACACATCGCTCAATGAGAGAATCAAACTGCCCACTAAGGATCACAGTCATCTGAAAGGCAGAGACAAATGGATCAGTACAGGGTCTATAGAGAGCACAGATATACAGCAGCCCGTGTCATACACTCACCATCTCCGGAGTGATGTATCTCAGCTCCTGGTGTCTTCCGCTCACAGTTGGAAATAAGAAAGCCTATAGAAAAGAATCAAACCCATCTAGTTAGACTGAAGCTCCACAACACATCCAATAATAAAGCATCTACAAGATCCTACAATCATTCTTCAGGTCTACAGCTTCAAAGTGATGTGTTACCATAGCAAAATGACTACAACACCGCTGTAAGAACTGGGGTAGTGAACTTTGCCTTTAAAGTGGTTATGTAGTGCTACAAAAACATGGCCAGTTTCTTCCAGAGACTGCACAACTGTCTCCAATTTGGATGTAAGTTTTGAAACTTCGTCCCATTGAAGGGAATGAAGCTTATTTGCAAAACACACCTGAACTGGAGACAAGAGCGGTGCTGTCTGGAGTAAAAAGGCCATATTCTTTGTAGCACTAAATAACCCCTTTAGGGTGCCTTCACACCTACCGGATCCACAGCGGATCTCACTTCTGCGGATTCGAAGCGAGAACCGCTGCGGATCCGGTACCATTGACCCCCTATGATCGCACATACTCGCAGCGGGATTAACATCCCGCTGTCAGTATGTGCTTGAACCCCCCGCAGCCCGAATCTACCATCCCCGGCCACATCCCCCCCCCATCCCTCAGCCCGCATCTCCGATCCCCGCAGCAGAGCATACAGTACCTGCTCGGCGGCACGGCTGCAGTGAGGCTGCCGGCTCCAGACCCACTTAGATCAGCTGAGCGGGACTGCAGCCGAGCAGGCGTGGGATGGGCTAATGCGGCGTGGGATGGGCTAATGCGGCGTGGGATGGGCTAATGCGGCCAGGGATGGGCTAATGCGGCCAGGGATGGGCTAATGCGGCCAGGGATGGGCTAATGCGGCCAGGGATGGGCTAATGCGGCCAGGGATGGGCTAATGCGGCCAGGGATGGGCTAATGCGGCCAGGGATGGGCTAATGCGGCCAGGGATGGGCTAATGCGGCCAGGGATGGGCTAATGCGGCCAGGGATGGGCTAATGCGGCCAGGGATGGGCTAATGCGGCCAGGGATGGGCTAATGCGGCCAGGGATGGGCTAATGCGGCCAGGGATGGGCTAATGCGGCCAGGGATGGGCTAATGCGGCCAGGGATGGGCTAATGCGGCCAGGGATGGGCTAATGCGGCCAGGGATGGGCTAATGCGGCCAGGGATGGTAGATTCGGGCGGCAGGGCTGCGGGGGGTTAAAGCACATACTGACAGCGGGATGTCAACCCCGCTGCGAGTATGTGCTATCATAGGGGGTCAATGGTACCGGATCCGCAGCTGATCTCTCTACGAATCCGCAGAAGTGAGATCCGCTGTGGATCCGGTAGGTGTGAAAGCACCCTTAAAATGAATCTGTAACACATTGATTCAGACACATGTGAACAGTTTGTTCCTTTACCTTGGAGAAGTCTCCAATAAGATCCCTTTGGTCATTGTCAAATACACTTTCAATGGTTTCTTTAGAGAAGGACTTTGACCGCATTAGACACAGATCCTGCAAGATACAGATGGTTAGCGAATGATGGAGATCTACAGGAGACAGTAATGTACCGTGATCCCTCCCAAGACACTCACCTTCTCAGGCTCATGGTCTTCTGTCACCTCGAACATGCTGCGCCGCCTCTTTATTTTCTCTGGCATGTCTGCATGTGGGATCTCGGACCTCTTTGTTGCATGTCTAACATTAGGATTATATGAGGGGGAACTGGCCTCATAACACTGGAAGAATGAAGAGCACAACTTAGGATTGTTCACGATCATCCGTATACAAAAGGAAATCAACAGGGCAGATACTTACAAGCTCGGGGCGGTTCAGAACCAAAGGAGCAGTCCAGAGACTGGCAACACCACAAGGAATCTCAGCATCAATCTAGAAAGGTAAAAAAAAAAAAAAAAAAAAAAAAAAACACCACACAAACTTAGGGTAAGACAGTGGCTACAAAACTGCTTAATATTTCACTATAACCATGAATTTGGATTTTACATTGTCAACTGAATTGTAGTTCAGCCGTTAGGAGTGAGTTTGGCTGGGCTGCAATACCCCACCCATCTAGGTTATGGTGCAGGTTTGAAAACACTGTATAAAAACAGTAACCCCCTCCTTAACATTTCCTGTTCATGTCAGACAAATGTATGGGGCAGGGTAAGGAGCCGAGCCCACATACACTTAGTACAGGCTAGGTTACTACCACCACCATCCATCAGCAGCTGCTGGGATAAGTAGTGACACTTAAGCTGGAAACCCACTATATTATCCTCAATAATCCCTGTGCGTCAGACAGGCGGTGGTGAGTGTTATACATGGCTGCTGATTACTGACTGAGGTCCCCAGATCTGTCATGACAGTATTGCACAATCCACAGAGGGGAATACATTAATGCAGTTTCACATATTGCAGGCACATACTGGACCTTTGTGATACCTGCAAGTGAGTCACATGTAAAGCTCAAATTAAGCTGACCACAGATTTACCCTGCATTGAATAGTCCAGAAGTTTGGCTAGAGTACTCCCTACGTCCCACAATGACGGCTATACGTCACTTAATATAACCCTGTATCACCCACTATTCTTGTTAGCCCTTACCTCCTGATCCTCTCCATCCAGCATGTCTAAGAAGCCATCATCACTGCTCTCCGTTGTAGTGGACGTGCAAGAGGACTTCCTCACCAGGACCAGATCATGTACTGAGTCTGAGTCCTTCCCAGGGGGAGAGAACTAGAAGAGAAATGAGATGTCAGACCTCATTCCACCACCCTGTGCATTTACACCATACAGTGAGTGTATAGCCTCATACCATGCACGCTGGAGCTGAGTTCTGCCTCTGCACAAGCACTTCCTTTCCATCTCCTTGGCATCGGGGTCGTGAGAAACTTCTGAAAAGTGGTCTGGCTGGGACTTTGAACTGGAAGGGTTCCTGAAGGAATAAAGATATGAATGATCATGCACTAAGATACAGTATGGAGCTGTACCACCCTATATAATACAATCTGAGATAAGGCAGCATAACTGAACACAAAGTTGCCCTGATTTTCAAGACCAGCAAGTTTACACTCACAGGAAAGCTAAAGCCCAAAAACCTTTCCTGACCAGTCCTGCTTACAAAGCTGAGTGCTTTGCAGAAGATCAGTAGGTAACAGCTAGGCTGGGGCTCAGGACCAGGTCAGTATGGAGCGTTGGCTTTCTAAGCCTCCAGAGGCCGACACCACACAGAAAACATTCACAATGGAGATGAAACAGGAAACCAGGAAGTTAGAGCTCACAACACTAAATTTCTTACATTTTCTTTGTTCTCATCATCACCGTGACTGAATGCTTCACAATCCAGGGAATCGGAGAGATTTCTCTTGAAGGCCGGGCTGGAACCAAGGAGTTTTTGCTGAATTAGAAAAAATAAAATAAAAATTGTCCTAAAGATAGAAACGTGGAACGTCCAGCACATTACATTTTACTGTGCAATAAACCCACACAACATTTCCGTCACTTACCGGCAGTGATCGCCGCCTCCCCAGAGGTAACTTTACACTAAAAGAAAAAAAGTGAGATTCTTAAAGAGACTCAGTAGGTTTTGGCTGTCCTAGCCAAGAGGAGCATAAACTAGTGACGCAAGTGACATCATTCTGTTCAGCTTCTATGAGGAGTAGGGAACCTTGGCACTCCAGCTGTTGCAAAACTACAACCCCCATCATGCTTACCTTTGTCTGTCCAGGCATGGGGGGGGGGGGTAGTACTAGTTTTGCAACAGCTGGAGAGCCAAGGTTCCCTACCCAGACTTGCATTGTTCTGTGCAGCAGATTCAGAGATCTCTGCTTGCCATAAGGGAACAGTCATAATACAAGGACCAGATACAGTATCTCATTGCTTATAGTTAGGATAGGATTGTGCAGCCTTGGTATTAGTCTAATGGTTAATCTTGTATTCAGATACAGCAGCAGCGTCGGGAAACTTACCTTTTATTTCGGCCACAATCAAAAAGCTTCTTCTTAAACCTGAAAGAGAGAAAACAGCATTAGCCATGAGAAGAGTGCTTTAACCCCATGGCACCATCTGCCATACATTTACAGCACAGGCACTATCAGTAATACCAACCCATGACTAGTGTGGGACGTGATCACAAGAGCAATGTCTGCACCATCTACATATCACAGCTGAGACTGCCACACCAGCAGGGACGGAGATGGCTGCAATCCTAGCTGATTATCTGCAGCATGTGTGGGGTTAATCAGCTAGGATTGCAGCCATCTCCGTCCCTGCTGGTGTGGCAGTCTCAGCTGTGATATGTAGATTGTGCAGACATTGCACATGGTACCAGGGCAGACAGACTGATTGCTGCGCCCTTAAGAGGATTAATGTTAGATGACTGATAGCAGACCGTGTGGCAATGCACCATAAGGTATTGTTACGTGATGGATTTACAGCATCAGCATGTGAATGTCTCATTGTCAGGGATATTTGGGGCAGCACCAGGAACATTAACAAACTTGTCTAACAAGACGGCTAGGCCAGGAATTCTTAATATGTCTAAGGTTAGGACCTTGCCGTGCACAGACTCCAACCTGTGGCAAAAATTACTCCCATCGTGCCCAGACAGCCCTACGCTCTTAAATCACATACTGCTGCAGGCTGTCACTGCTGAGGGGAGTCTGGCAGGGGATAGTCTGTGCTGGAGACCAGAGACCCATGCTGACTGACGTGATATCACAGCTCCATGGGGGATCTGGTCTGCAACATGAATAATACTCAATTGCCCAGATTTATCAAAGGGGGTAAACTGTCCAAAGCAACCAATCACAGCTCAGCTTTTTATTTTACCAAAGATGAAAGAGGAGCTGTGATTGGTTGCTGTGGACAGTTTACACCCATTGATAAGTCTCCCCCAATATTCACAAGGATACTATGGAGGCACTTACGTCTCTTCCAGGTCCTTGAAGTTCATTGCGCTGGGTGATTCCAGACCAAGACCTATTTAAATAAAAACTGTTACCAAATTGGCTGTGATAGCCGCCATATTGGCAGTCACCCTGTCTATTCGTAGGTTTGAAGTGTTAGCGACACAACTGTACAGACATCCCCACCAGCAGCAGTTACTTTGCAGCACTAATGCTGTGGTTCTGGGGGACTGACCCATCACCAGACACACGAGGCAGATCTATAGCCGCATTCAGCAGCTGATAGCCAGACATGAACCCAGAGGGTCTCAGCGCTGGAGATAAGTGGTGATGGTGGGGGAGGGGACGGCTCAGCACTTCCTCTCACTAACATCGCAGTCAGCACCTCTCAGCATGAGGCGGCAGATAACAGGGAATAAGAGTATGCAAAAGAGGAGCAAATGGCCATGAGGAAACATACTGTCTATAGACACCACTGTATTCTGCTCTATAGGGAAAAGCTGCTGAAGGCTCAGGACATGATGGGAGTTGTAGTTTCACCACAGGCAGAGTAACAGATAGTCATCTGACCCAGTCCACCATGCAGTATTAGATCTCCATCAGAATCTACTCAATTTAAAGGGGCAGTCTGGGATGAAACAACAACGTGTACAATAAGTTTGATGCTCCTTACCAGCATCCATGGACTCCGAAGAATCCGATCTCTGCAAAGAGAAGCGGTCGGAGAGTTTCCTCTTGGGGGTCTCACACTGACTGCAGAGACAAAGAACAATGAGGTTAGAGACGCAATGTCAGAATAGTGAGTGCAGCTCTGGGGTATAATACAGGATGTAACTCAAAATCAGTACACGATAAGTAATGTAATGTATGTACACAGTGACCCCACCAGCAGAATAGTGAGCGCAGCTCTGGAGTGTAATACAGGATGTAACTAAAGGATCAGTAATGTAATGTAAGTACACAGTGACCCCACCAGCAGAATAGAGAGCACAGCTCTGGAGTATAATACAGGATCAGTAATGTATGTACACAGTGACCTCACCAGCACAATAGTGAGTGCAGCTCTGGAGTATAATAAAGGATCAGTAACGTATGTACACAGTGACCCCACCAGCAGAATAGTGAGTGCAGCTCTGGGATATAATACAGGATATAACATAGGATCAGTAATGTACTGTATGTACACAGTGACCCCCAGCAGAATAGTGAGTGCAGCTCTGGAGTATAACAGGATGAGTAATGTATGTACACAGTGACCCCCCAGCAGAATAGTGAGCACAGCTCTGGGGTATAACTAAGGATATAACATAGGATCAGTAATGTAATGTATGTACACAGTGACCTCACCAGCAGAATAGTGAGCACAGCTCTGGGGTATAACTAAGGATATAACATAGGATCAGTAATGTAATGTATGTACACAGTGACCTCACCAGCAGAATAGTGAGTGCAGCTCTGGGGTATAATACAGGATGTAACTCAGGATCAGTACAGGATAAGTAATGTAATGTATGTACACAGTGACCTCACCAGCAGAATAGTGAGCACAGCTCTGGGGTATAACTAAGGATATAACATAGGATCAGTAATGTAATGTATGTACACAGTGACCTCACCAGCAGAATAGTGAGTGCAGCTCTGGAGTATAACACAGGATGAGTAATGTATGTACACAGTGACCCCCCAGCAGAATAGTGAGCACAGCTCTGGGGTATAACTAAGGATATAACATAGGATCAGTAATGTAATGTATATACACAGTGACCACCAGCAGAATAGTGAGTGCAGCTCTGGAGTATAATACAGGATCAGTACTGTATGTACAGTGACCACCAGCAGAATAGTGAGCACAGCTCTGAGGTATAACACGATCAGTACTGTCTGTACACATAGCCTCCCCCGATACACTACAGTATAGGCCGGTGCCATGCTGCACGTTACCTCCCGAGCCCCGCCAGCTGGTCCAGGTTGAGGGTGAGGTTGGTGACCGGGGACAGGACGGAGGCGGTGTCAGCCTCGCAGGAGAACAAGGCCTTGACCACGGGGAGTCCGGAGGGGCGGCGGTCCCCGCGGATGTGAGCCGGGGCCGAGCGGTACATGTCCATCCTCACACAGCGGTCTCTGCGGCCGGGCACAATATCTGTAATACAAAGCATGAGGGGTGAGGAGCGGCGGGCGCCATAGACACAGAGCGGACCCGCAGCACATGGCGGCGGACACGGCTCATACCTTTAGCGGCGTTCGCTGTAACCTGCGCGCTCTCCCGTAGACGCAGGACTTTGCGGACGCCCTCACGGCCGGACATACGATGACTCTACCGGGCTCGGCCCGCAGCTCCCCTCTTAACCTTTACCGACCACCATTTTCACCGCCCAGCCCGCCTTGGATTTGGCGCCAGTCACGTCCAACCAATCAGAACGCAGAGCGGCAGGAGGGCCAGCCAATCAGGTGCGATCGCAAAACAACATCCTGTACGCGCAGAGTCCTCGATGGCGCCAATCAGAAAAGCCATCGATTGGTCAAAGACAATGGACTCGTGATAGACGGCGCAAGCAACCAATAGAAATGTAGCTAGCTTACCACGTGACGGATGAGTGCCATGCACGTTATCCAATAGCGAACAACGTAACGGCCTGACAGAACAGATGGTGACAACATCGAGGCCCAATTAGCGCTCACGCCTCGGAGTGATAGGACGCGTAACCGGGATTATAGCGACGAGTCCGAGATAAGGCTGCTGACCAATCAGGTCGCAGATAGCGCCGTGATTGACAGGGAGGGGGAGAGTCGGGATGTGTAATTAGAGCCGGACGAGAAGACAAGAGGAGTCGAGGTCAGAGCTGTCAGCTCCGCTCCACCCACACTCAGGTAATGACTGATTAGCCAGCGGGAGCCGGGATGCGGACCTCAGCAGCCAATCACATTACAGCTTTCATTTGTTTCCTGATGACGTGAGAATGAACACTGCAATCTGATTGGTTTAGAAGAGAAACCCTTTTTTATTCCATAACCAATGACGACAATGCTTATTAGCACCGCCATTTAATTGTGCTTTAATCATGCTGCGTTTACACGGAGCAATAATTCGCCCAATCGAACGATTAACGATTTCGAAGTAACAATGTGTCTTTAATAATGATCAGCGTTTACATGGAACGATTATCGTTCAAATTTTTGCGATAACGATCGCATTTGAGTGATAATCGGTATGTGTAAACACAGCGAACGACGAGCGATAAATCGTTCATTTTGATCTTTTCTCAAATCGTCGTTGGTCGTTGACTAAAAATTTGCAGATCGCTTTGTGTAAACAGTCTTTTACCGATTCACCCAATGAGTGAGATCAATCGAAATAAGAATTGTTCATAAAGGTATATCATTACGTCTAAATGCTGATCGTTATAAAAAACACATCGTTATTTCGAAATCGTTAATCGTTCAATTGGGCGTATTATCGCTCCGTGTAAACGGACCATTAGGCAGAAGATATATAGTTTGGAAAAATCGTTATTGCGATCGTTTTAAGATCGCTTAAGCCCATCTCACACATAGGGTGAATCGGTAAAAGACTGCGTACACAAAGCGACCTGCGAATTTTTAGCGAACGACCAACAACGATTGGAGAACATGCTGAAAGATCAAAATGAACGATTTCTCGCTCGTTGCTTGATCGTTCGCTGCGTTTACACGAGCTGATTATCGCTCCATCGCAATCGTTATTGCGAAAATTCAAACGATAATTGTTCCGTGTAAATGCACCATCATAATGTACCATTAACCCAAATGACAACCAATATAATATTACAGATTATAACCACTACGGAATTCTCGTGGATAAACTCCGCGGAATTCCGTCGGCTGTCCGCACGCACGGCCGTGCACCTTTCCGCCGGCTCCATAGACACCATTCTATGGGCTGGCGTATTTCGCTATCCGCCGAAAGAAGTGACATGTCGCTTCTTTCGACGGATAGCGGAATACCCCGACCCATAGAATGGTGTCTATGGAGCCGGCGGAAAGGCGCGCGGCCAGACAGCGGTATTCCACGGACATTATCCGCGAGAATTCCGTTGTGTGAACTCACCCTTAGGCTACAAACTCACTTGGCGGATCCACAGCGAATTTGCGGGTCCCTGCCCTCTATCCCCTGTGGGCAGACAAACTCGCAGCAGGATGGACATCCCGCTGCGAGTTTGTCTGCAGCCTGCCCCGTTAACCCCTCAGTCGCCGGAGCCTATACTTCACCAGGTCCCCGCTCCGGCTTGCTTCGGGCGGCAGCCCCGCTCAGCCAATCGGTCCCGCTTAGCCAATCAGTGCGCTGTGACGGGGCAGCGCACTGATTGGCCGAGGGGGACGTGCCAGAAACTGCTGAAGCAAGCGGGGACCAAGTAAGTTTGTAGCCAGCCCTCCATTTTTGCCTTAAAGCTGCAGTGACTCATCAGATCTTCGCTATACGGATGATAAATTTGTATTCAACGGTTGACATCACTGTGCTGGTCCGTTCACACTACGGAATCGGAACGGAGATTCGGTTCGGAACCCCCACCTGCTATCTCTTTTAATGGGAGCTCTCGCGCGCCTCTCCGCTCAAAGGGCCTGTTCACACTGAGCAAATTCGGCGGAATTCCTCGGCGGAGAGCTCCCATCTGCCTCGGTGTCAAACAGTGTGTCTCTGCGAGGGCTCGTACGCCATGTCAATTGTTTGAGCGAAAAGGCGCATAAAGCGGAGGTGCGCGAGGCCTCCCATTGAAAGACATAGCAGGCAGGATTCGGCGGGGGTCCTGAGCGGAATCTCCGCATTGATTCAGTAGTGTGAATGGGCTCGTAAGTGGTGACCGTAGTGTTACCCACCTCTCCTAGAATCCTGCATGGCAGTAATATAGTCACACCGTGACTAATGCTGGGTTTACACGCAGCGATAATTCGCCCAATCGTACAATTAACAATTTCTAAGTAACGATTTTTCTTTTATAACGATCAGCGTTTAGATGGAACGATATATCGTACAGAAAATTCGTTTTTCGATCGTTTTCCGATCGCTTAAGCCTATCTCGCACATAGGAAAAATCAGTGAACGACTGTTTACACGGAACGATCGGCAAATTTTTTGCGAACGACGAACGATGATTTAAGAACATGTTCAAAGATCAAAATGAACGATTTCTCGCTCGTCGTTCGATCGTTCGCTGTGTTTACACGTACGATTATCGTTCGAATTCGCAAATTTGCACGATAATTGTTCCGTGTAAACCCAGCATAAGGGTCCATTTACACAGAAAGATTATCTGCCAAAGATTTGAAGCCGAAGCCAGGACTGGATTTAAAAAGAGTAGAAATCTCAGGCTTTCATGTATGACCTGATCTGTGTTTATAGTCTGTTCCTGGTTTTGGCTTCAAATCTTTGGCAGATAATCTGTCAGATAATCTCTCTGTGTAAAAGGGCCCAAATGGTGCATTTACACAGAGAGATTTATCTGACAGATTTTGGAAGCCAAAGCCAGGAACAGACTAAACAGGGAACAGGTCATAAAGAAAAGACTGAGATTTCTCCTCTTTTCAAATCCAGTCCTGGCTTTGGCTTCTAAAATCTGTCAGATAAATCTTTCTGTGTAAACACACCATAATGCTAAATTTACACGAGGCGATTATCGGCCCGATCGTGGCAATCAATGCGCTGAAGAGGGGAGCCAGGGATGTCAAAAGACCTGCTGCGCAGAGCAGGTAACGTATGCTCTTGGCCGCGGCGTTGGGGGAGATTGGAGCGGCGGCAGCGGGCGGGGGGGGGGGTGGCGATCGGAGCGTCAGCGGGGGTGGCGATCGGGGCGGCGATCAGAGCGGCGGGGGTGGCGATCGAGCCGGCGCAGGGGGCTGCGGATGAGCGGGGGGCGGGGCTGCGGGCGGCCGGATGGACTATCGCGCGACGACTGTTTACACGGAACGATCGGCGAATTTTTTGAGAACTACGAACGACGATTTATGAACATGTTAAAAGATCAAAATGAACGATTTTTCTATCGTTCGCCGCGTTTACACATACGATTATCGTTCGAATTCGATCTTTATCGCGAAAATTCGCCCGATAATCGCTCTGTGTAAATTTAGCATAAGGGTTCATTTACACAGAAAGATTATCTGACAGATTATCTGCTAAAGATTTGAAGCCAAAGCCAGGAATGGACTTAAAAAGAGGAGAAATCTCAGTCTTTCCTTTATGACCTGATCTGTGTTTATAGTCTGTTTCTGGCTTTGGCTTCAAATCTTTGGCCGATAATCTGTCAGATAATCTGTCTGTGAAAATGGACCCTAAGGATTTTGGACACTGATTTGGTTATAGGGGTCTCCATCCTCCCCCGGGGCCCTGGTGCATGTTTTGCCTTGGGACCTGGAAGTCTTTGTTTTTAATGATTTTTTGTATCATTCTTTTGTTTTGTGATCTCAATGTCAATGGGATTGTTTTACATAAGATTAACAAGTGGGACAAACACAGGGATGGGAGAGCAGCCAGGGACAATGGCGCGGGCGGTGCAGTGTTTATATGTAAATACGAGCTGCACATTCCTGACGACATCTGTTACTGCAGTGTATATATACGCTTCTGATGGATATATCAGGCCTATGTATGGGCAAAAGGAACAGGTAATGGGCCGGTGTATGTACACATATCAGAATAGTGCTACTCCATATAGCAGTGTCCTCCAGATGTTGCTGAACTACAACTCCCAGCATGCTGACAACCTCTATTCCCCTATGTTGTGATGCATCATGGTTTCCACGCCTGCGACTCTCTAGTTTTTGCCTCACATTGTAGAAATCACCAGCGGTAAAAAATCTTTAGCGATCTGCAAATTATCAGCGAACGACCGGCGATGATTTGAGATCACAATGAACGATTTCTCGCTCGACGCTTGATCGTTAGCTGTGTTTATAGGGGCAGATAATGGATCAAACGCGATTGTTATGGCGTAGATTTGAACCATAATTGTTCTGTCTAATGCTACGTTTACACGGAACGATTATCGGGCGAATTTTTGCGATAACGATCGCATTGAGCGATAATTGTAAACGCAGCAAACGATCAAGCAATTAGCTAAAAATCGTTCATTTTGATCTTTGAACATGTTATTAAATCGTCGTTGATCGTTCGCAAAAAATTCGTAGATCGTTCCGTGTAAACAGTCGTACACTGATCTTACCTATGTGCGAGATAGGCTTAAAGGAGAAGTCCGGCCAAAATTAATTTTTGATATGTTGTTACTTATGAAAAGTTATACAAATTTCTAATGTACATTAATTATGGGAAATGCACATATAGGGCTATTTCCCTTAATTTAGTAGATCAGGAAGTGTTAGAAATATCTCTGAAGAAGTGACGTCACGACCCAGGGTGTAATTCCTATGGAGTGTCCAGCAGGGGGCGCTCTCTATATAGAAGTCTATGGGACTTTATTGTTTCTATGGGTTTCTATGTAATGTAATGTAATGTAATGTAATGTAGTGTACAGTGCTTTATTGAATGAATACATCTATGGAATACTTTGGGGAGCAAGTGTCCTTGCTCCCCAAAGTATTGCATAAATGTATTGATTCAATACACAGTAAGCCCGCCGATCCGCCGCATTTCCGCCGCATTCCCGCCGATCCGCCACACGCTGATCCGCCGCATTCCCACCGATCCGGACCATATACATTGAACTACAGCTCCCATCATCTGCTTCTAGTATGAACAGGTGATGGGAGCTGTAGCTGGGTAATGGATATGACATGCCGGCGGGCGCAGGGGGGAGCCGCTCAGTACACAGGAGCGCTCCCCCCTCCTCCTCCTCCTCCTCCCGTGATAACTTCCGCCTATACCAATGCTGAGTCCCTGCCTGGCCGCCGCTCTCCGCTCACATATACCGGCTCCCGGCATCAGCGCGGACACCAGGATGCATCGGGAGCCGGTATGTATGGGGGGGAGAGCGGAGAGCGGCGGCCAGGCAGGGACTCAGCATTGGTATAGGCGGAAGTTATCACGGAAGGAGGAGGGGGGAGGGGGAGCGCTCCTGTGTACTGAGCGGCTCCCCCCTGCGCCCGGCGGCATGTCATATCCATTACCCAGCTACAGCTCCCATCACCTGTTCATACTAGAAGCAGATGATGGGAGCTGTAGTTCAATGTATATGGTCCGGATCGGTGGGAATGCGGCGGATCAGCGTGTGGCGGATCGGCGGGAATGCGGCGGAAATGCGGCGGATCGGCGGGCTTACTGTGTATTGAATCAATACATTTATGCAATACTTTGGGGAGCAAGGACACTTGCTCCCCAAAGTATTCCATAGATGTATTCATTCAATAAAGCACTGTACACTACATTACATTACATTACATAGAAACCCATAGAAACAATAAAGTCCCATAGACTTCTATATAGAGAGCGCCCCCTGCTGGACACTCCATAGGAATTACACCCTGGGTCGTGACGTCACTTCTTCAGAGATATTTCTAACACTTCCTGATCTACTAAATTAAGGGAAATAGCCCTATATGTGCATTTCCCATAATTAATGTACATTAGAAATTTGTATAACTTTTCATAAGTAACAACATATCAAAAATTAATTTTGGCCGGACTTCTCCTTTAAGCGATCGCAAAACGAATTTTTAGCGAACCACGATTTAAGAACATGTTAAAAGATCAAAATGAACGATTTATCAATCGTTCGCCGCGTTTACACGTACGATTATCGTTCGAATTCCATCGTTATCGCAAAAATTCGCCCGATAATTGTTCGGTGTAAACATAGCATAATGCTAAGTTTACACGAGGCGATTATTGGCCCGGTCGTATGATTAACGATTTCGTTTAGATGCATGATATATCGTACAGAAAATTCGTTTTGCGATCGCTTAAGCCTATCTCACACATAGGTAAAATCAGTGAACGACTGTTTACATGGAACAATCGGCGAATTTTTTGCGAACGACGATTTAAGAACATGTTAAAAGATCAAAATGAACGACTTATCGATCGTTCGCTGCGTTTACATGTACGATTATTGTTCGAATTCGATAGTTATCGCGAAAATTCGCCCGATAATCGTTCCGTGTAAACGTAGCATTAGGGTCCATTTACACAGAAAGATTATCTGCCAAAGATTTGAAGCCAAAGCCAGTAATGGATTTGAAAAGAGGAAAACCTCAGGCTTTCCTTTATGGCCTGTTCTCTGTTTATAGTCTGTTTCTGGCTTTGGCTTCAAATCTTTGGCTTCAAATCTTTCTGTGTAAATGGACCCTAACAGAGCCTTTTAAAGGGCTTAATGATCACGCAGAAAGGGGTACTCAGCATCAGTATATAGAAAATAATAAGAAGCTATACTTACCTCTCCACGCTCCCCCCGGTGTCCTCTTGTCTGCAGACAGCCCGCTCAGCTGATCACTGATTGTGGCCCTGTCCCATCTCAGCCAGTGATTTGCAGAATGGGCTGTCAATGCAAAGACAGGTTCGGAAGTGTTGACAGCAGTTGCGGTCAGCGGGCAATGCAGAGACAAGGCAGGAGGACATCTGGCCTATTGGGCTGATCATTGTCTTTATAGCTAAATAACACAGAGAAAATGTCTCGGCACTACTGCAGTTGAATCGGACCTTCTGAACACTTTCCAAAAAGACCTTGTGCAAACAATGGGTGGTGCTCATTCATCCATGAAAGTCCATCCGAAATACGCTTCACCAAGTAAGATAAAGATGAGGCACTCACCCTTCTTGTCTTCTTAAAAGCAGGTAACGTTTATTTTCCATAACTGCAGGTACAGACCCAGACATGTGCACGGGCGACAGCCTGTTTCGCGTGCGTCACTACACGCTTCCTCTCGGCCCTAGGCTCCCCTAGCAACCAATCACAACTCAGCTTTTATTTCTCACGTTGCTCTGAAAACTGAGCTGTGATTGGTTGCTATTGGCAACAAGGTGGAACGTACAGTGTGATACATCGTCCACACGGGGTAAGGGTATGTGCACACTACGGAAAACGTGCATAATGGAAGAAGTTGTTCATTCTTCGGGCCGAGAGTGGAATCCGCCTGACCATAGAATGGAGCCTGTGGGAATGCTGGGGGGAGCAACGGAATCCGCGTCAAGTTATCCACATGATTTCCGTAGCGTTCACATACCCTAAGACAGAGACAAGAACAGTGTGATGAGAATTATGACGCCTTCTCCCATAGCAACCAACCACAGCACAGCTTTTCTTTTACCAGAGAAATGAACGTTGAGCTGTGATTGGTTGCTATGCAGCGCCATAAATCCCCCCCGTTAAAGGGGTAGTGTGGTCTAATGGATTTTCTTTTTCACTAAATAACACACATTACAAAGTTATACAACATTGTAATGTGTGTTATTTAAGTGAATGGCCCCCTCCCCTATGTCTCTCTCCTCCCCCCCCCCCCCCCCCCCGACCACAGACTCGGAAGTGTGGTGCATTATACTTACAGAGTCACTGTCGACCCCGGCCAACATCTTAGGACAATCACGTCATCTTCTTGGGACCACTCCAGCCCTCCCTCATGCTGGCCCCCCTCCAGCGCGTCATCAGCTGCTCACCCGCGTTTGGCTGTGCATAACTATATAAGTATAATGCACCACAATTCCGAGTCCGTGGTCGTGGGGGGAAACACGGGGAAGGGGGCCATTCACTTAAATAACACACATTACAATGTTGTATAACTTTGTAACGTGTGTTATTTACTGAAAAAATCCTTTAGACCTCACTACCCCTTTAATGCAACTACATTCTGCCCAAGTAAATAAAGCTGTCCACACGTTGCATCAGCGTTCCTTTCTGACCAGTTTCTGGCTCGGGCCCAACGTTCGCTGTGTCAGTACACTAGCACGAACTTTCGAATGGTATCGGGGCTCCCGAATCATAATGCGCAGAGATCCACTCCGCAGGACATCGTCTGTGCTACAGACAGATTGCGGAGCTCGTGGTAAAGGGGTTATCCAGAGCTACAAAAACGTCGCCACTTTCTTCCAGAGACAGCACAGCTCTTGTCTCCAGTTCAGGTGTGGTTTGCAATTAAGCTCCATTCACTTTAATGGAGTTATGCTAGGTTTAAACGTAACGATAATTCGCCCAATCGTATGATTAACGATTTCGAAGTAACGATTTTTTTCTTTATAACGATCAGCATTTAGACGGAACGATATATCGTACGGAAAATTCGTTTTGCGATCGCTTAAGCCTATCTCGCACATAGGTAAAAATCGGTGAACGACTGTTTACACAGAACGAATTTGATCGTTATCGTGCAAATTCGCACGATAATCATTCCATGTAAATGCAGCATTGAAAAACCAACACCCAAACTGGAGACAATAGTGGTGCTGTATCTGGAAGAAAGTGGCCATGTTTTTTGTACCACTGGATAACCCCTTTAATGCTCCCTAACGCGCCAGTACAGGGATTTCACGTCCATACTTCACAAAGCAAACATGGGAGAAATGAATGCAGCCTATGTCTATATACCCTCCTGAGCTCAGGCAATGGGTGTTGATGATTGATGACATCATTTGCAGCACCTGCAGCGGTTTGAGCTCGGCTGCCGACTATTGACAATGATTATATAGGAGAGACCACTCACCCAGTCTGTAACACCAGGTAGCTACCAGATCCTCCACGAATAAGATGGCGCGAACGCTCCCGATCCAGGTAACAGTCACTTCAGCTTTCTTTACGTCGGAAATCATAAATGGCTGCAGTTATAAACAGTGTTTGCCATGTATCGTGCAGTTTATACAGTTCCCCAGGTAGTAACATGTGGCGGCAGTGTTTTTACATTGTTGCACACTAGCCCCCCCTGTTAATACACCCGTACGCAGTGCAGATGATGGACTTTTTTTACCTTTATATATATATAATGTGGTTGTCTCTTAGAATGATGTGACTTTGGACACATTTCAGCCCCATTCAGTATAGTGGATCCGCATCATGACAATCCCATTGAAGATGACGTGTCAGAATTCCTGCAAATGTTGGTGCTGAAATCGGTGTAAAATTCCATTGTGTGAATGAGGCCTAAGATTTACTCCATAGTTTATACTGTACAGCGATGATGGGTCTCGGGTAGAGATGAGCGAACCTGGAGCATGCTCCAGTCGATCTGAACCCGAACTTTCGGCATTTGATTAGCGGTGGCTGCTGAACTTGGATAAAGCCCTAAGGCTATGTGGAAATCATGGATATAGTCATTGGCTGTATCCATGTTTTCCAGACAACCTTAGAGCTTTATCCAAGTTCAGCAGCCACAGCTAATCAAATGCCGAACGTTCGGGTTCGGATGGACTCGAACCCGAACTCTGTTCGCTTATCTCTAGTCTTATCTCTAATCTGTTCACATCTGCATTGTGACCCGAACCGAGACTTCATAGAGGCCTCATCCAGACACATCTGGTGGAGTTTACAGCACAGCAAGTGTGAACAGAGCCTTACAATGTAATGGCGCACAGCAATATATCTAGTGGATATATAGACAAAGATTTATACATGCTTGTATAGATACACAATATGGCTATGTTCACAGACAGTTAAAACAATGGCCATTGACACTGCAAACAGCCGCAGTTTTACTTGTTTCTGCGGACGATACTGCCATATTGGCCGCAGTAACATCATTTTGTTTCTATTTGGATTGCGGGCACCTTTGGGTGTGCCTGCACTCCAATCAATCATAGAACTCTGTGCAATGTACGGCCGTCAGGATGGTCCTACATTGTGTGTTCAGAGTGGGAACACTGGCCGTTATTTATGCACTAGCGGACGCAAATAATTCAGTTATGTGTGTGGCCGTAGCGAACAATGTCCATTCAATACAGCATGTGGACAATGGCCGCTGTTCCCATTGAGTTCAATGCAGTGCTTTATTTTATGACAAGAACAGACATTGTTTTAATGCGTCAACGGCCGTTCTTGTCATAACAAATATACTGTGTGAACATAACCTATGACTGTATATGCGTTCTCCATATAAACATATAAGATTGTCGGCAGAAAAAGACCACCTGGTCCATCTAGTCTGCCCTGTTAGCAAATGTATATGCCCATATATACACACATACGCCATATATACATACACCATATGCCTATACATACATCTGTTACAGTCTTCTTTAGGAAGTAGAAAGGCAAAGTCCTGGCTCTGTGTCTTAAGCAGCAGCCGCCTCCGTAAACCTGGTGAGCTGAGCATGTATATATACGGGTAAGACGTGTTGTATCTTCCCAGCCCCATAGAGTTTGCATGTGTGTGAAAGCGCACATATTCCAACGCTAAATTTTGGGGGTTTTATGGGCATTTATATGAATGTCTGGTGCTGACATTTGGCACCCCATTTGATCATCTGTACACCTTAGTGTATATATATTTTATATTGTGATTTATTAATTGTATTAGATCCGGCCCTCCGCCTATTCTCCACAGGGGGCCCAGCTTTTCACAGCCCTTACAGCCCCTAAGTGTCAAATCTCCCACCTCTCATAGTCTAGACCACACCAAGCTCTTATAGCAGAGCCCCCTGCTGGGGGACCGAGCCACAATGAGCCGGATTAAAGAATATATAGATGTCCAGGAGCCATTATTCCATAACGAGTCCTGGCCGCATAACAGTTACGTCTTGCAGATCTCTGGATGGAAGACGAATGTCGGGAGGGAGATATGCAGAACTAGTGGTGGAAGCTGAATAGAAAAACCACGTTTGGAGACAGAGGCCTGGCCGGGAGAGATGGTACCAGGACCATCTCCCTATGACCTCCTGTTTAAAAGTTATGCCCCACCTTAGGATTGTGGAAGTTTTTACTTTAGGTCCATAGAGGAGGAACTAGGGGATGAGAGGGGGAGTGTCTGACCAGGGGTATATGTACTGGGTCTTGGCAGCAGGCGGGGTTCTTCCGCTTGTAGGCATAAATCATGATACAAATCTGCACCTGCTGGCAGCAGGTTTAGATTTGTTGTGTAAATCCTGTGCCAGGCGCAGAGCCATCCGTCTGTACTAAGACGCATACGCCTCTTAGTAAATCTGGCTCGGAGAAAAGGAGCAGGATTTATTTAAAACTGGTGTATGAGTATGCCAGTCTAGATAAATGTCTGGAATACAGAACAAAACAAAGTAATTGGTCAGCACCCAGCCAATATATTCATGCTTCTGGGTTATTGCCCCTTGTATAGAGCACAAAGGTAAAGCCCCTGGATCCCGGGGTAAAAATATAAAAGAAGAAACGGATTCCTTCAGCTCATAAAATTCATTCAAATTTTATTGTGTATCTTTAAAATTACCGACGTGTTTTGAACCTTCTCGGTACTTAGTCATGGTATGTCATGGAGTGTTAATATACAGGGTTAATAGACATACAAATAAGTACAGTGGTACCTTGGTTTAAGAGTAACTTGGATTAAGAGTTGGATTATGACTTGGTTTAAGAGCATTGCTTTGGTTTAAGAGCTCCCTGTACTGTGGGAGTACGGACAGAGAGCGCTGCATGTATGTACCCACATCTGTCCTGCTCATTCCTTTATGCTCCCTGCAGTCTCTGTCCACCCTTGTGTTTCCCATCCTCTCCATTACGGGACAGTAACCTATAATATCACATATTCTGCTGTTTCTGAATGTTTGGTTAATCTGATTTACATGTTTTTCAGAATAATAAATTATTATTTTTGGAGTGTGGAACCAATTGTCTGCATATCAGTGATTTCTTATGGGAAAATTTGCTTTGGTTTAAGAGTTTATTTGGATTACAAGCGCGGTCCCGGAACGAATTATGCTCGTGATCCAAGGCACCACTGTAACACATAAAAGAACATATTAAAGTCCACATCACAAACATGTGCATATATTTGGATATATAGTACAAAAACACCATTCATGCCATAGGCGCAAAGCACAGTCTTATCACGTCATAACAGTAATATATACAATGTATCAGTACACGTGTTATGCGATATAAGCATGAGCACCCAAAGCCAGATCTTATATCCAGAACTTGATATATAACATATCTGTGTACATATTTTACACATTTGACAGTACCAGTACCCCCTACGATCTCCTGATCAATGTCATAAATGTTCCCCTTTATCTCTATACATCTACATTACAGCTATATATACACCAGATCACTGCTTGAGTGGTGGTCAGTAAACTAGACAATGAGTTATCAACACTGGGAGGAAAAGAGCAGCAAAGGAGAAGGAGGCAAATTAATGTACCGTATTTGTAAAAATATTTAAAGTTTACCTCTTGTTGTTGGCTTTGGTCAGCCATTACTGGGTTTGCCACTCATTACCCCTTCGCTGGTCTCACCTTCTCTTGTCTTTGGTCGCCCATTATTGGGGCTGTCAGTCGTAGCTCCTTTACTGGTCTCACCTTCTCTTGTCTTTGGTCGCCCATTATTGGGGCTGTCAGTCATAGCTCCCTTACTGGTCTCACCTTCTCTTGTCTTTGGTCGCCCATTATTGGGTTGCTCTTGTCTTTGTTCGGCCATTATTGGGGCTGTCAGTCGTAGCTCCTTTACTGGCCTCACCTTCTCTTGTCTTTGGTCCCCCATTATTGGGGCTGTCAGTCGTAGCTCCCTTACTGGCCTCACCTTCTCTTGTCTTTGGTCCCCCATTATTGGGGCTGTCAGTCTGAGCTCCCTTACTGGCCTCACCTTCTTTTGTCTTTGGTCGCCCATTATTGGGGCTTTCAGTCATAGCTCCCTTATTGGTCTCACCTTCTCTTGTCTTTGGTCGCCCATTATTGGGTTGCTCTTGTCTTTGTTCGGCCATTATTGGGGCTGTCAGTCGTAGCTCCTTTACTGGCCTCACCTTCTCTTGTCTTTGGTCGCCCATTATTGGGGCTGTCAGTCGTAGCTCCCTTACTGGCCTCACCTTCTCTTGTCTTTGGTCACCCATTATTGGGGCTGTCAGTCATAGCTCCCTTACTGGTCTCACCTTCTCTTGTCTTTGGTCGCCCATTATTGGGTTCCTCTTGTCTTTGTTCGGCCATTATTGGGGCTGTCAGTCGTAGCTCCCTTACTGGTCTCACCTTCTCTTGTCTTTGGTCGCCCATTATTGGGTTCCTTTTGTCTTTGTTTGGCCATTATTGGGGCTGTCAGTCGTAGCTCCTTTACTGGCCTCACCTTCTCTGTCCTTTTCTTTGTAGATGCAGGTGACGTTTGATGATGTTGCCGTGTATTTCTCGGAGGAAGAATGGAGGGACCTGAGCCAAGGCCAACAAGAACTGTACAAAGATGTTATGAAGGAGAATTATTCAAGTCTGCAGTTCTTGGGTAATGGAAAAACCCATGAATACTGTATAATACTGTATGGGGGTCAGTCTCAAGAACCATGTTAGATTAGGACTTTATCTACACCCAGAATACACCTCATAGAGTGCCAACATGGTGCGGACCCTCATATCATTTGCCACCATGGGGTTGGTAGGATGCAGCAGAACAATGGAAATGTCTAGAGGTGGTGTAAACCTAGCCCTATCCTACTTATCTGCATTGATACACTGTAACAAGCCGTGTAAGCAGACCAAGGCCAGGAGAGCTTATTGTTTTTTATAATTCTTTATTTTCTTTTCACTGACATCAAGAAGAGATCTTGGTGAGCAGCTGGGAAGCGATATATGAGTGTAGCAGTGTATGAGAAAGTGTAGAATATAATGTGGTTATATATTCAGCTTAAATTGTCACCATCATTATAAAAAAAACTTTTGACATGTCAAAAGTTTTGAACGCTCCAGGTCTGAGTGTTCAGATCCGTACCGATTGTGAGAACAAGCTGGGAGAAGACCATGCTCACTGCAGTCCCTTCCCAGGCTCTGTGTCACTTGATGAGTCGGACTCATAACTTTACGTCCGATAATCGCTTAGTGTAATAGAAGACAACGATCAGCCGACATGCATGATGTCGGCTGATCGTTGTCTTTCAACATGTTGAAATGTCAACGATGAGGATAGCAGCTCCCTGCGCCCCGCCTGGCTCTTACCCTTTTGCTGACGGCACATGTAATAGCAACAGCAACCTGCAAGTGCCAGTACTTACCGTATATACTCCCCTGTCGTATACTCAATAAACCTCGAAATGTTGCTCTAAATATTTTTTTTTAAAATGAGGTTCTTAGCAAACCAATTGATCCAATAGAGTGTACCATCTCACCACGTTAAGGTGACCTGAGGTTCTCTTGGGCTAATCAAAGCCTACAAAACTGGGAATAAAGGATCCAACTAAAGGAGGTTGCACACTGCTGTGGCTAATATACAGACAAAAAAAGCTACAGCAACCTGCAAGTGCCAGATGCTATCTCTCTGAGGTCACCTTAAGGTGGTGAGATGGTACACTCTATTTGATCAAATGGTTTGCTAAGAATTTCATTTAAAAAAAAAATAATCTTTACAGCAGGTTTTTATTGTGTGTACGACAGGGGGAGGGGGGGTATATACAGTAAGTCCTGGCACTTGCAAGTTGATTTGCAAGTCGTGTCAAAAGTTTTTTATAACGACAGTGACACTTTCATAAGTCTGCAAAGCATTATTAGTTAGTGATCCCCATGTATCTTTGAGGTAGAATGTGAGACCATCACAGAGCTTGTCCCATCGGAGACACTGATTACATTATATGTGGTTATATATGTGTGAGGTTTTTAAGCTTCAGACCCTACGTCACACGGTGAATGTTGTAACCTGCAATCTGTATCTGTATTTCAGGAATTGACGTTGAAACACCAGAGCTATTCTATCACATTGAGGAATGGGAGAGTCCGCACCCGACTATCATCAGGCGACGTAAAGTATTGAGGGTCTACTCACATACAGGTATAGAGCGTAAACTGACCAAAAAATTGGGAACCCCCTGATAAAGTAAATCTTCCAGTAACATTGCTGGGTGGCAACAGATTTAGTCACCCAAATGATGTCTATTGTGGACCCTACTCAGCTTTTCTGGAATGGTCAATGGTCCTGGTGAAGCATTGACACATCCAGCACTCTCATAAGGACAGCCAACATCCAGAACCAGATAAAACATAGAGAAGACAGAAGTGATTGTCCTTTGCGGTTAGCGTTTTACATGCTTAGTCAGTCTCCTAACTGCAGAGCTGTTTGTCTCCTCTTCCTGCTCACTCATTCCCCTTGGCTCCTCCCCCCTTCATAGATTATAATGGATACAGCAAACACATCTTTCCTTTGCTCCTCTGTAATATAGACTTTTTTTGTCTGAGAATGAACAGATTAGAAGTAAGGGGGGGGAGGAGGCTGGAAATCAGCTTTTTGAGTGAGAGTCAGAAAGAGTCTTTTTTGCCTAATAAAAAGTATTACAGTTTTTTTTTTTAAATCGCTTGTACTATTGATTTCTGCAAAAATGTTTTAAATGACAGTTACACTTTAAGGGTCATATTACACGGCCCGGTCAATATAGTCAACGAGCAGCTATCTGCTAGATCAGTGTTGTCTGCATAGCGGGGTCTACAGCACTGTACTCAGACCCAGAAGGTCTTCTTCACCTTCCAAATCATAGCAGATCCACTTCAGGCTGGGGCTTACATCAGGGGACAGGACTGTGGAGGTAATCTCTTCATAGCTGTAACCCCCCTCTCCCCATGCTCCTTCATGCTCCCTGCAGTCTCTGTCCGCCCTTGTGTTTCCCATCCTCTCCATTCCTGTACAGTAACTTATAATATCACATATTCTGCTGTTTCTGAATGTTTGTTTCATTAGTTTTACATGTTATTCAGAATAATAAGTCATTATTTTTGGGGTGTGGAACCAATTGTCCGCATTTCTATGATTTCTTATGGAAAAATTTGCCTTGGTTTAAGAGTGGATTTGGATTACAAGCACGGTCCCGGAACGAATTATACTCGTAATCCAAGGCACCACTGTAATTGTTAGCAATGTCCGTGCAGCTCTTGTATTCATACATTACCTCCCCACACTCCCCAGTGTTTTTTTCTCTTCTGCCGGCATCCTCCGGTGCAACTTCAGAGCCTGTCTCTGAAGTGACAGGCTACTCAGCCAATCACTGGCTGCTGTGATCCCATCCCGGCCAGTGATTGGCTGAGCGGCCTGTCACTTCCGTAGAAGCGAAGAGAACACCGGGGAGCGTGGAGAGGTTATGTATGAGCTATTATACATAGTGGCGGTGGCCGATGATTTTAGGTCAGGAACAAAAGACTCGATCAACTGATGATCCCTGTCAGCGGCTGATCATTGTCTTTAGTACACGGAGCAATAATCTGCTGAATCGGCCTGATCGGTCCTTAAGTAAGCACTCTGAAGCATGCCGATTAATGGGATTATCATCTGCCCATCCTTCCAGAGCAATGTCCGTCACCCCGGCCAAAAGGGCTTGTCCTACCATCGAGCTGCTACCTGCAGGTATTACATCTGAACCTCTTATTGGTCAGCAATCTCCCTCTCTGTTGCTGTCACAGAGGATGACGTCCAAGTTCCTACTCATATTTAGTTTTTTTTAGGAACTGTCCATAACACCAATGCCACTTTGTTCTAGGTCTTAGTACAGCAGTCGGACTCACGATAATCTGACACATCCTAGCTACAGTATATGCCACTAATGTCTGTGCTGAGACTACCTTGAAAGGGGTTATCCAGCGCTACAGAAACATGGCCATTTTCTTTTAGAGACAGCACCACTCTTGTCTCCAGTTCGGGTGGGGTTCTGTAACTCAGTTTCATTGAAGTGAATGGAGCTTAATTGCAAACTGCACCTCAGCTGGAGACAAGAGTCGTGCTGTCTCTGGAACAAAGTGGCCTTGTTTCTGTAGGGCTGGATAACCCCTTTAAGACTTGTTTCTATATTTACTATAGCCATAGGCTGTATGCATGTTATCCATGCGGTATAGCTTGATCATCCCATTCCCAGGCTTTTGGGGTCCTTACCTCATTGTAGATGTTGTCCTGGCTTCATATATGTCTATATAATCCATATCTGTTTCTATTCCCTAGAAACTGAGAGCCCAAAGCCAAAAGCATCGAGGAGGAAGAGGCTGGTGGAGATCCTGCCCGCACCGTCCACCCCCCGTTTATTTGCGTTATCTAGTAAGTGACTGGAACTGGTTACTGCAGCTCATGTCGCCATCGCTACACGGTGTATGAAGATAAACCACTTCCGAACCCATTCACTGTATAGAGAGGGAGCTGATCCACAGGAACAGTCACTGATCAACAGGGTGCGGACTCCCAGCATGCCCTCCGATCAGTGACTGTTCCTGTGGATAGCTCGTCAATCTGTTTTGCCTGGAAAACCCCTTTAGGGTGCGCGGATTCGCAGCGAGATCCACTGCGGATCCAGTCCCGTTCATTCCTTTAGACCTTATACTCACATGCTGTGAGTATGTGCTTCAACCCCCCGCCGCCCACGTGTCAGTTTCCCAGCTCCAGTCCCGCTCAGCCAATCAGTGCACGGCAGCACTGATTGGCTGAGCGGGATCGGAGCCGGGAGCCTGACATGCAGCCATGTCGCCAGAGCAGGTAATGTATTCTCTCGGTGGCGGGCTGCGGGGGGTTAAAGCACATAGTCACAGCGAGATGTCAATCCCGCTGCGAGTATGTGCTCTATAGGAATGAATGGGACTGGATCCGCTGCCGATCCGGTGGGTGTGAACGCACCCTTAATTGTTCCTGCTTTGTCACCATCCTCGCAGGTGGATCTGACTGCGACAAGGCTTCTTCTGAGGACAGATTCAAACATTTCTTATTATTATGTGTATAACAAAGTTTTCTAGCTGTTGCAGATTTACTCACATGAATTTAAAGGAGTTGTTAAATTGTATTTTTAAATTGTTTTTTATGTTATACCTATTTTTAAATATTTTTTGTGACATTTCTTCTATTTTGTAATCTTTATTTTAATATTACATTTTTCTATCTATATTATAAAATAATACTGACATCTTGCAGTTTTTATTCTCACCACTGGGGCTAAATCTAAGCTAAGGCTTCCTGTTGTGTCTGTGGTGATAAGAGGAGGCTGCTGTAAAGTGATCTGTACAGCATTGCAGCATCATGTGACACCAGTACATAGAGAAGACAATAGAAGCTCCCTGTGAAATTACCTCTTCAGAGGTCACAGAGCGCACTCAGTAATGTCTCACATTTATCTCAAGGGGACAGACTCTGTCTATTGTCCTCTATGTCCATGAGACTTGCTGTAAAGCAGGTTATTAAATGCTGTTAAAAACAGCTCAGGCAAGATGGCTGCCCCAATAACAGTGAAAAATTGTAAAATAAAATAAAAAAAATAGTCAGAAAATAGAAACAGATTTAAATAAAAGAACAAGGTTTTGTATCTGACTTACTAATCAGTAAAAGAAAATTTAGGTGACACATTCCCTTTAACTCTTATGACATTGGATCAACCATTGGGGATAACATCTGGATTTAATAAAACCCTTCTTTGTGTTGTAGATAGTGACCTCCTCTTAGAAAACCAGCCCCAGATGGAAGGGATCCCTGACCTTGCCACTCCTGGGGAAAAGAAAAGGTTAAAGGACCTTCAGCCAAAATGTCTGACATGTAAAGGTGTCTATAAATGTTACTGCGGCATCGCAAAGGCCAACAGCAAGAAACAGTTTGTTTGTCTCGACTGCGGGAAAGCGTATAGCCAGGAGCATCATCTCATCGGGCACCAGAAGAGTCATTACCGAGGACAACCTCATAAGTGTCCCATATGTGAGAAATACTTCAAGAAGGCCGCCCAGCTTAGGAAACACCAGAAAATCCACAAAACCACCGAGTACAAGTGTCATAAGTGCCAAGCAGTATTCCAGACAGAAAAAAGCTTGAAGGAACACCGGAAAGTTCACAGGGAACTGAAGCCGTGTCCACAATGCGGCGAGAATTTCAGATCGTTCCAAAAGCTAAAATCGCACATAAGAGAAGCTCATTCAAAACTGCTGGAATGTTCCCTGTGTCACCAGCGCTTCCGTTACAAGACCGCGCTAGTGAGCCACCAGCGAGAACATGTGGGGAGCGAGGTGTACAAGTGTGATAAGTGTGACAAGGTCTACACCAGGATGACTTATCTTCTTAGACATGCCGAACTTCACTACAAGGAAAATGGTGGGGATGGCAACCTCCAACCTAAGAGTCCTTCAGAGGAACCTGAAGGAGATGACAGCCACTCCTCAGCCCACACCCAGGACGTACAACCATATCCTAACTACCATGAGGTCACAGAAGAAGAAAAAGCTCCCCCCATTGTCATTCCTTCAGATCCTGTCTTGGTTATGGATGCTGTAAAGGACAAAAAGTTCCTGAAGAAGGAACGTCCTACAGAAGAACTTCCTAAAAGGTTTAATGTTGTAAGACTCTTTAAGTGTAAGAAGTGCAAGAAGTGTTTCAGGCATCACAGCACGTTAGTGCGGCACATACTGTCCCACCAGCTCACGCTCACGTGTCACAGCTGTGGGCAAAAGTTTGAGAGACTTCTGAAACTGTATCTGCACACGTGTAGGCATGAGAAGAAGAAACCGTACAAGTGCACGTTCTGCAAGAAGGCGTTCAGCTTCCAGTCACTTCTACGTCTGCACCTGCACACACACGATACAACCAAACCTGGTAATGGTTGGTTAAAGCCTACCAGGTCCCCCCGATATCCGTCCAAGGAGACCCCACCAAACTCAAAGTTTACACTGCCATCTAGTATCCTACTGCATCAGACGCCCCATGGGATCCAACCAGGCAAGAGCCCATCTGATGCTTGTTCTCAAAATGTCTGCAATATTAGGATTTCTCCGACTTCTCCGATTAAAATCCCAGAGATGAGGCCATGTCAGGACATGGTGGTCTACAAGGACTATGTGAAGCGCGTTTGTTATAGGCCCTGTGAGTGACAATACACAATGTAAAGTGGGATCAAATCTAATTATTAAAAATGAAATGCAATAAATATTATTGGTGTCTTGTCAAGTAATTGCCAGATTTGGGGGAGGGGGGCATTTTGAATTTGTCTTTAAGGCCTGACCCAATAAAAGTTGTCATAAAAGTTGTTAAATCCTGTAAAGTGTGCAAGTTTTCCCCCTATTCAACACACTGTACCACCAGCACAGTCTATTGGGGAAATATTATCTCCTCCCCCAGCAAAATAGTGAGCGCAGCTCTGGAGGTAGCTGGAAAACAAGACCTGGTGTAACAGCAGGATAGTGAGTGTAGAGATGAGTGAATCGGGCAGAGGTTTGAGTTTGTACAAGCCCAAACCATCAGCATTTGAATTCTGCTCTCCTCCTGTTCCGGGGGGGAAGGTGCAGACAGCCGAGTCCCACCTGGAAAACAGGGATGCAGCCTATGACCTAGGCTGTATTCCTGTTTTCCAAGAGGGACCTACCCATGGAAGGGGAAGAAAGTGGGATTCAAATACCAATGAAGGAACCCGAACACCTGCCCAGTTCGCTTATCTCTAGTAAGTGCAGCTCTAGAGGTAACTGGGGAAAAGACATGATGTAAAAGCAAAGAGAAAACAAATACAAAAGGACGCTCCCTAGTGCACCATCATCAGTCTGAATTCCATGCATGTCATATCTGTGTAATCTGTAAAAAATACAGACCTCATAGATTTCTAAGGGGGAATCCATGCCGTGATCACACTCCACGTTATGCCATGTCTTAATTTTTTACGGAACAAATCCGTGGACAAACAGAACGTGTGAATAACCCCCTAGAAATGGGCTATAAAATTGTCTGTGATTACGGACAACTTCACGGGGCGTGTGAATAATTTTACACGGAACGATTTATCATTCAAATTTGGGGGATAACGATCGAATTCTAACTATAATCATACGTCTAAACGCAGCGAACGATAAAGCGACGAGCGAGAAATCGTTCATTTTGATCTTTCAACATGTTCTCAAATCGTCGTTGATCGCACGCAAAAAATTCGCAGATCGTTCCGTGTAAACATTCTTTCAACAATTTCACCTATGTGTGAGATAGGCTTAAGCGATCGCAAAACGATTTTTCCGTATGATGTATCGTTCCGTCTAAATGCTGATCGTTAGAAAAAAAACATTGTTCATTCAAAATCGTTAATCGTGCGATCGGCGAATTATCGTTCCGTGTAAAACCACCATAAGTCCTTACTATGTGTGGGCACTGAGGATTACTATAACAGTAAGATGTAAGAGCATGGTGTAAGAGCATTGCTTTGGTTTACGAGCTCCCTGTACTGGGTGGGAGTGGGGGAGGGGCATGGTCTGCATAGCGGGGTCTACAGCACTGTACTCTGACCCAGGAAGTCTCCCTCACCTTCCAAATCATAGCAGATCCACTTCAGGCTGAGGCTTACATCAGGGGACAGGACTGTGGAGGTAATCTCTCCATAGCTGTAATCCTTCTCTCCCCGGACAGAGAGCTGCTATACTGTGCTCACATCTGTCCTGCTCATTCCTTCATGCTCCCTGCAGTCTCTGTCAGCCCTTGTGTTTCCCATCCTCTCCATTACTGTACAGTAACTTATAATATCACATATTCTGCTGTTTCTGAATGTTTCATCTGTTTTACATGTTATACAGAATAATAAATCATTATTTTTGGGGTGTGGAACTAATTGTCTGCATTTTTATGATTTATTATGGAAAAATTTGCTTTGGTTTAAGAGTGGATTTGGATTACAAGCGCCGTCCCGGAACGAATTATGCTCCTAATCCAAGGCACCACAGTATATTGGTTAGTTTTTAATGTTTGTTCACTAGCAGAAACTGTCCAGAGGATGAGCAAATCCCCACAGAAAACCTCTCCTGCTCTAGACAGTTCCTGACATGGGCGGAGGTGGCAGCAGAGAGCACTGTGTCAGACTGGCAAGAATACACCACTTCCTGCAGGACATACAGCAGCTGATAAGTACTGGAAGGCAAGTAGTTTAACCCGTTTGCGTCAGTAATCTGTACGCATGTTCCTACTGCACATACCCCGTTCCTGACACTGACGGGGCTTTGTGATGTAAGCGGGACCGCAGCAGTGAGAGCGATCCCGCTCACATCAGTGTCTGGGGCTGGAGGTAATGAGAGTCAGCTGCGGGAATGCAACGGCGTTTAAGGTGCTCAGTGACAGATCAAGCATCTGTCACTGAGTGATCGGGACCCCTGCAGCCATGCATGAAATATACTAACTAAAATAAACGTAGTGTGAACCCAGCCCCAGGCTGGGTTCACACTACGTATATTTCAGTCAGTATTGCAACCAAAACCAGGAGTGGATTAAAAACACAGAAAGGATCTGCTCACACAATGTTGAAATTGAGTGGATGGCCGCCATATAACAGTAAATAACGGCCATTATTTCAATATAACAGCCATTGTTCTAAAATAACAGCAAATATTTGCCATTATATGGCGGCCATCCACTCAATTTCAACATTGTGTGAACAGATCCTTTCTGTGTTTTTAATCCACTCCTGGTTTTGGTTGCAATACTGACTGAAATATACTGACCGAAATATACATATACTGACTGAAATATACGTAGTGTGAACGCAGCCTTAAAGTGTAAAAAAAAAAAATGTAATAAAAAAAGTTTAAAAGTATTAAAATACCTCTTATAAACCTCCTCCCAATAAAAGTTTAAAAGACCCCCTTGCCCATTATAAAAATAAAAATATAAAAAAAAACATATTACATATCGTAGCGTGCGGAATAGTCCGATCTATTAAAATATCACATTATTGTTCCCGCACGGTGAACTGTGTACCGGGGGGGACGCACCAGGATTACTGATTTTATTAAATTATATAGCACAAAAAATTTAATAAAAAGCAATCAAAACTTTTCTGTTACACTAATATGATATTAAGAAAAACTAGAGATCATACAAAAAACACCTTAACCAGCCCTTTAGGTGGAAAAAAAAAAAGCACTATGGTTCTTAGAAGGCGGAGAGGAACATTGCATTAATCTGACCTAGACTTTTGTGCATCAAAGGGCTCTGTCTTGAAGGGGTTAAAAATCTGTATAACTTTCTGACAAATACAAAAAAATATTTCTTTTTGAGAGTACCCCTTTAATGCAGTAAAAGTGGCTGGATTAAAGGGGAAGTCCGACAAAAAAATTTATTTTAGTATTAAAATGCCTCCTAAAAGTTATACAAATCACCAATATACACTTATCCTCTCAAAAGAAAAAAAGCATATGCACAAAAAATGGTAGCACATCACAAAAATGTTTATTATAACACTGACATAGATAGAAAAATACCACATAAATATATGAATGTACAGGAGAAGTAAAATGAGGGAGACAACACTCTGACTCTGGACTGTATGTGCAATAACGTCAGAGTGGTAGATTAGTCCTGGCTGGAACACCAGCAGGACTTATGGTGACATTTTAGTGTTTTTAATGTAGAGCAGTATTTGGGGTGTCTCCCTCATTTTACTTCTCCTGTACATTCATATATTTATGTGGTATTTTTGTATCTATGTCAGTGTTATAATAAAGATTTTTGTGATGTGCTACCATCTTTTGTGCATATGCTTTTTTTTCTTTTGAGAGGATGATGTACTACTTATATGCATTGGTTTAGCACTCCATGATGATTAGTGGTGCCCACTAGCTTTATATATGTAACAATATACACTTATAACGGGAAATGCTTATAAAGTGCTTTTTCCCTGCACTTATTACTGCATCAAGGCTTCACTTTCTGGATAAAATGGTGATGTCACGACCCGACTCCCAGAGCTGTGAAGGCTGTAGCTGATAGAGAGGATGATGCAGGAGGACACTGAGGGACACAGGGCACTGGAGGGACACTGAGCATCCCCCTGCCATCATCCTCTCCAGCAACCACAGCCCACACAGCTCTAGGAGTCGGGTCGTGACATCACCATTTTATTCAGGAAGTGAAGCCTTGATGCAGTAGTAAGTTCAGGGAAAAAAACACTTTATAAGCATTTCTCGTAATAAGTGTATATTGGTGATTTGTATAACTTTGGGGGGGCAATACAATACTTAAATAAACATTTTCTCCGGACTTCTCCTTTAAGGGGGTTGCCTGGTATCTAAAAAAGAAAGTTAATGATGGTGAGAAGAAGCAACATCACCAGCGACCTCAGCTTCGCCTCCAATCCAGCTACTGAGAGGGCTCCACACTATGCAGGTGGGATTCATCTTGATAATAGGATGAGCATGACAGTGACCGCCACAGGACACTGCAATATACAAGGATATCAAGTCCTGCACTTTCTGACCCCCAAGAGGGCAACCACTAAGCACAATATGTGCAAGAGTGGAGGCAGGTACTGACTACAGGCGACCTAAAGCAAGAAGATTGTGTACATGATTAAGGTATATGAGTGCAGACAGTGTACATGATTGAGGCATATGTGGAAAGACCGTATACCTGATCAAGGTATGCAGGGCAAACAGTGTACATGATCAGGGTATGTGGGGCAGATAGTGTACAAGATCAAGGTATGTTGGGGCAAATTGTATATGATCAGAGTATGTTGGGGCAGACAGTGTATATGATTAAGTTATGTGGTGCAGACAGTGTACATGATCAGGGTATGTGAGGCAAACAGTACATAACTGGGGTATATTTGGACAGTGTACATGATCTGGGTATATGTGGACAATAGAGTTGAGCGAATCTACATACCCTTTTTCCGGTTCAATAAATTTTTATTGAAGAAGGTATTTTTCAGAATTTTTTCCAAACAAAACAGAAATGCAATAGAGTAATGCTATAATAAACGCAAAGCAATGCAGTAAGCATAATAATTACAAACACATACAAGAAGCATAATAAATTCAAATGCGGAGCGAGTGTGTAGCCCAAGAAAATGCAAAATCACAGTCGCCACGAGACACAAAAGGACAGAGAAGTATGAGGGAGGGGGGGGGGGGAGGTATGAGGGAAGGGGGGGAGGGGAAGGGAGAAAAAAGGGGGGGAAAGGATGAAGGGAGCAGGGGATACAGACAGGGGAAAGAAAGATAGGGAAACTAAGAAACGCAGCGAAAAACCATGAGTCACGTTGCCTAAAAGAGGGAGGGATGCGGGCGACCCACATGCTAATAATATAATACAAAAAGCAATACTGAACAATAATATTGATGAACAATAAAATGCAAAACGACTGCAAAAGAAGGGTGGTAAAGTCGCAACAATAGCTGCAATATTCAAGGAAAACAAGGCCGCTGTAAATAACAAATATATGATAAACGCAACACAAAACGCTGGTACAGATACGGTCAAGGGAAGCAACGCAAACCAAGGAAAGGAAGGGGGGAAGGAGAAAGACATCACGAAAAAAAAACATACAGGACCAACAGACGAACTACCAATGACAGACAGGGGACATCGACAACCAATAAACATGAAACAGATACACAATCGCCTAGAAATATTACACTAGGGTGTGTAAGGTAGCTCAAGATGGGAAGAGCTACAGGGGTATAGGGGGCACTGAGTCCAGCGACAGCCAAGGAGTAGAAGGATGTGTAGGCTGACAAATTTGTTCAAGTTTAGCTGCAAGGCCGAACGGTCATGCCGCAAGAGGAGATATCCAAGCCAAATAAAGCAAAATGGGCTGCAGAAACCTGGGGCCTGTGTGGCCAAGACCTCAACGGCAAAACATAAAGACTTCATGCAGTGTGCTCAACTCCTCCAGGATCAGGAGGAAGGAAAGTTCCGCAACCGTCCGACAGTAAGTTCCAGTCGCTCAAAAGCTGCATCCCTTCATCCAAATTTTGAACTAAGAAAGACTCAACACCTCTAGACACAGTCAGAGTCGACGGCGAGGTCCACTTGTAAAGAATAGCATGTTTTCTCAGCTCAGAAGTAAACGGGACCAGAGATCTGCGAAAGTTTAAGGTGGTGGACGAGAGGTCCGGGTACACAGAGATCGCCACGTTCCTGTGGACCAATCCTTTACTCTGTTTAGTTGCGGCAAGGAAGGCGGTCTTCGTGCGGAGCTGTGGAATACGGACAATAGTATCCCGAGGAACCTCAATAGGCAGATTTTTGGGCCGAGGTACCCGGCGTACCCAATCAATGCTGGAGTCCTTGGAGGCGTAATGTGGAGTATGATCGTCCACGAGGCTCTGAACATATTGTGGAAGATCTGGAGCTAAGATAGCTTCGGGAATGCCCCTTATTTTAACGTTATGTGCTCGAGAGCGGTCGTCAACAATTGCCAAGGCAGTGCGAAGATGGTCCACTTCTTCATGTAGAGCCCAATGCGAGTCAATCAGAGAGTTGTAGTTAGTAATAACTTCAGCCATTGCCCCTTCCAGCTTGTGCACTCTCTTGTCCATAACAGCGACAGAGTCTTTAATGGCTGCAATGGTGTGCTGAAACCCCTCCTGCATGAAGCGCTGCATTTTTAACAGGATAGACTTCAGCGACGGGGTGGTTAATGGCGATGAGGAATCAAGTAACTCATCTAATCCAATTGAATCACCAAAGTTAGGGGTATCAACTCCACCGGGCATGTCAACACTCACAGCCTGTGTTGTACCTCCAGAAGTGCCAGCGGAATTCCTAGCGGGGTGCGGTGGAGAAGACTTTGTAGAGAGCCGGGCTGCAGCCATTACAGGAGACCGTGAAGGCTGCGGTTGCTGTCCCTGCCGCTGGATGAAGTCAGGGGCCGAAGGAGAAAGCCTGGTGCGTTGCCGAGTAGGAATGGGGCCGTCCCCTCCAGAGTCCCCCCTTCCTGGTTGCTGAGAAGCCGGAGTCCAAGGAGGAACCTCCGGTGTCCCCCCCCGGCCGTCCGCTGATGAGCCGCTGCTTACCGGAGGAGTCTGCCACCCATCCCCGGCAGCTGCTAGCAAGTAGTCCAGAAGAGGGTCCGAGCGGGAGCCGGCGCCATGATGGAGCGATGGCGTAGTTTGTCGGGAGGCTTGTTGCCGCCTCCGGGCGGCCGCAGATGCTTTCTTCGATGTCTGCCGTGACATCGGGGACGGCACCGGGAGTCAGGCTTACCCAGGCAACGGGTGAAGTCAGTGAATAAGCGGGTTAGATGTCGCTAAAAGGCCGATGCAGCGGGAGCTCAGGTCCGACACGTCCTCTCTCCTCGGCAGCTAGCTCCGCCCCCCCTACATACCCTTTTTCCAATAGCTGCTATTACCAAAAATTGAAGCAGCGATTTCCTATACTCCGATATCGACAGGGTACAATGCTGAAGGAGAAACAGCGCAGGAGTAAGCCGTACAGACGTCCCCGTTACCTGTGTAATCATTGCGTAAGGGCACGACCAAAAAATATGCAGATGTGTCCCCTCTGCTGGGCCACACCGCCAACACATCGATTCTACCTGAGGCCAAATAGCATGTAGCTTGGTTGGCACTCTGTACCAACGGGTCAGGAGTTTATATTACGTTTCCTCGATCAAAGACTTATGTGACAGTGTGAACACCATTTCCCTCTGATTAGGGGAAAGGGTAAGGTTAAGATCTTCTTCCCATTTAAGTATGTATTCATGTGGAGGTTGCTCAGGAGGAGAGATGAACGCAGCACATGTGACAGACAGGGAGTGGCGGACAGTTCCACTGTCCGTGCATAATTCAAAATATGTACGTGAGATACCAAAAGAGGACGGGGAGGGCAAGGAGCTGAGATAGTGGCGAAGCTGTAGGACGCGCCACAGGCCAAGCGCCACTAGGTCGGAAATATCCAACAGGTCCGATGGGGAGAGCCAATCCGAGCCGGATCGGAATGAGTCCACCCTAAATTTGTCCGATTTTAACCAATTGAAAAAAATGGGATCAGTCAGACTCAATGGGAAGTTTGGGTTCCCTAGCACTGGGAAGCAGATGGATCTGTTAGACAGTAAGAATTTACAGCTAACAGAACTGGCACAGTTCAAGCTATATAGTTTAAGATCCACTGGAAGAGATATGCCCAAATATCGTATAGCTTTCGCCGCCCACTTGAAGCGGAATGCATTTTGGAGCTGTGAAACCATCTCGGTCGGGAGTCCCACATTTACTAAAATTAATCCTAAAATTAGAAAGGTGCGAGAACTCTTTCAGCTCCTCCATCAGTGTGGGAAGAGAGATAAGTGGGTTTGAGATGAAGAAAAGGAGGTCATCCGCATACGCTGTGACCTTATGGATCGTATCACGGACTTAAATCCCCCCAATATCTGTGTTGGCTCTAACCTTACAAAACAAAGGTTCCAATGTCAGGATGAATATCAACGGCATCCCTGCCTCGTGCCATTTGGTATCCTCAAGTCACTAAAAAGAAGGCCATTCACCCGTACTTTTGCAAGGGGGGCGCGATATAATGCAGCAATCCAGTTCAAAAAAATGAGTCCAAGGCCTAAATAGCGCAGGGTCTCCATCATAGTGAAGCCAATTAACCCTGTTGAAGGTTTTCTCTGCGTTGGTGGAAATGAGCATCAAGGGTAAGCCCACGGATTTTGCCTTATGGACAAGGTCAATGGTCCTAATGGCGTTGCCTCTCGCCTCCCTTTCAGGCATCAACCCCACCTGGTCCGGGTGAATGGCCTCTGCCAGCAACCCAGATAGACGCGTGGCAACGATTTTGGTGAATAGCTTCAGGTCTACGTTTAGCAAGGAAATCGGACGATAGTTAGCACATTGTGTCGTGTCCTTATCCTCCTTTGGAATCAGTTATGTGAGCTTGCGTGGTGTCTACTGGTAGACCCCCCATGTGAGATACTGAATTATAGGCAGAAACAGTGCGGGGCTAATAGTGACTGGAAGGTCTTGTAATAGGTCAAAGGGAACCCGTCAGGTCCCGGGGCCTTTCCGGTCTGTGAGTCCTTAATAGCTAAATCCAATTCCACTAAGGAAATAGGTCGCTCTAGTCCCTCCAATGCAGTATCATCCAATTTGGGCAGCCCCCATCCAGGTATTCCTGAATACGGTCTCTAAAGCCAGGACTAGTCATATTAGGGTTTGAGGAATCAATGGAGTACAAGGAGGCATAGTATTCCCTGGAATGCCTCCACAATCTCCAAGGGCAGATGGAGGGGGGCACCTCGTCCGAAACTAACCATAGGTATGTATGATCTCAGCTGTTGCGTGCGCAACGCCCTTGCCAGTGCTCTACCCGGTTTATTAAGAAGGTAATACTATCAATAGTGGCCTCCACCAACAAAGCAAGGTCACAGTGGCGCATGAAAAAGTAATCCAGACGTGAATAAATGTTGTGGGCAGGGGAATAAAAAGAGTAGTCTCTTTCCGTCGAGTGACAGAGACGCCAAGTATCTACCACGCAGTGTGCATGTAGAATGTCATTAAATCTTCTAACCGTGGAGGCACTAAGGTGGGAAGATCTCGTGGAAGAGTCCAAGATAGGGTCTAATACTGCACTGAAATCTCCCCCCAACACTAAATTACCTTCAACAAAGCCATCCAGGGATTCCATCATTAGCGGAAGGGGAATAAAAAAAGAAAGGGGGGGGCAGGAAAGAGGAGGGGGAAAGAGGGGAAAAAGAAAGAAATGAGAGAAGAGAACGGAGAACGGGAAGAAGAGCTGGGAAAAAGAGGGGGCCTAGAGACCAGAGAAGGTAAGTCGGAGAGAAGAGTAAAGGAAAAAGAAGAAGAAAAAGAAGGTTAGTAGGGAGGGTTTAACCCAAACGTGTCCCACTACGGAGATACCCAGTAGGGCAAGTCCGAGGGGCAGAAAGGTGAGGAAGTGGAAAACCATGAAGGAGCTCCGCCACCAACGTGCCACCTCAGAAGAAACATCACTGGGGGACGCCCAGGGCCCCCCACACACACTCCTGTGCAGGGAGGTGTGCAGACCCCCCCAGGGCACAAAACTTTAAACAGGCCACTTACAAAAAATATCGACCGGGATAATTTATGGATCCTAATATGCATCACATACCCAACATAACCGGTCCCACCCTTCTCTAGCATGTTATCCCTTATTCAGCCGGGTACCCTCTCATAAACACAGTTTATGTAAAGGCATCACAGTGTCGGGTGGGGGCCAGGAGGAGAGGCACAGGCAATGGGGAAGGAGGGGGGAAGGGACCAAAAAGGGGGGAGGGGGTTGAAAGGGAAGACTGGAAGTTGTAAGGGGGGCAGGGCAGCAACCTGTCCAGATTGATAATCAAACACAATCACAAGGCAGAAAATTACCCAGGCAGGGCACATACTTCCCCTAAGGACCCTTCACCCATGTCTATCTGGAGCAGTCTCTGAAGGGACTATGATACTTTCAGGCTTCAAACGGAAGACCTGCCGACAGGTCAGGCCCCAACAGCGGCTCCCTCCTCGGGGTCGTCGACGGTACTCTTCTTCTACCTGCCGAAGAATTTCTCCTCCGCTGTGCAGGCTGTAGCTGCACCCGATCGTGTGCGAGCCAATTAGGAACTGTAATGGGTGAGGCAACCAGGAAACGGAAGAGTCCGTTCAGGTCATCAGGAGATCTCAGGGAAAATGTGGTATCCTTTTTCTTGACAACAATATGAAACGGATGGCCCCATCTGTAGGTTGCACCACATTCCTTGATGAGCGCCAGCAGGGGCTGGAGTAGTCTCCGCATGTATAAAGTGGGCGAGGAAACATCCGGGAACAATTTCACTTGAGTCCCTTCAAAGTGTACAGGGCCATAGTCTCTGGCACACCACTAGATTAGCTCTTTGTCTGTAAAGTAGTGTAAACGACACAATACATCACGTGGGGATCCCATATCAGTAGCTTGGGCCTTGGATACCCTGTGGACTCTGTCAATGGTAAATGTGGCGTCCGTAGGTCTGCGGGTAACCATATTCAATAGGGTAGTCACTCGGTCGGATAAATCATCCTGTGCTCCCCTCTCCGGTAAGCCTTTCAGGCGTATATTATTTCTGCGTCCCCGGTTCTCTTGGTTATCCAGGAGCTGTCAGGGCTTGGATATGCTGGGTGGACTAGGCTGACGTTGTTTCCAGGGTCTGTACCCTATCTGTTAGGGCAGAAATGGAGTCTTCAGATCCCGTGGCTCGGGAGGTGAGGTTAGTGAGGTCCTCCCTGACCGCTTCCAGCACCTGCTGCTGCTGCGCCCGTTCTATCTGCTGAACTGCCGTGTCTAGGTCCTGCCGGGACGGGAGAGCTTGTGTGAGGGCGCGGAGGAGCTGCAGCTCTGATTGAACAATGGCTGCCGCAGAGGGAGGTTGTGACGCAGTGGAGAGGGGAACCGTGGCGTTGGATTGTGCGCCATTACAGTCCACTCCCCAGTCGGTGCCCATCAGCAGGGAAGGAAAGTCCTCCAGTTGGGACATGGATATGGGGTCACTTACCCCTGGCCTTGGGTTAGGTGCATGGTCCAGACCACCTCGGAAGGATGCATGGACCGCCGCCATGTTACCATGTAGTGCGGCCTGCGGAAAGGGAGCCGCGGGCCTGAAAAAACGGTCAATCCCGGGTTTATCGGTGGGGGATCTGGTCACGGGTCGGTGTGCTGTATCAGTAGTCTCTAGCTGAGGGCCTGAAGGGACGGAGCTCACAGGGGACACGTCCTTACAGCTCCATGACTAAGCCACACCCCCTCCTATAAGGATTCTGCTCATCAGGCTGAGGGCTTTTAAGTCTGCTCTGCTCTGATGCCCCCCCCCCCTTTCCCCCAGGTGCTAGGAAAAAGATGGATCCAGTCCTGGGAAAGACTTGATCCATCGTTTCCCAGCACCTAGGGAGGGGCAGCACGGAACAGAGCAGACATCAAAGCTCTCAGCCTGAGAGGGTGTGGCAGCCTAATGCATACACAATCTAAGCCCTGGCCGTTGGGCACGGGGCTTCCAGTTTAAAAGTAGTTTTTTAGGACAATAACTGCAACACCTCCCGAACAGACCCCAGGACAGATCTTGGAATAAAATCAGCTATCTGAAGGTACAATTGGTTGGGGGGGGGGGTAAGATTGTGGGTACAGAGTCGCTTTATAGGGGTTATCCAGCACTACAAAAACATGGCCACTTTCTTTCAGAGACAAGAGAGACAACACAACTCTTGTCTCCAGTTCAGAGACTGGGAAATACGGCGTATATGTTAAGACATAAGACAAAAATTTTCTTCAGACAGAAAGCAAATGGATCTTTGCCATGGACTCAGTCAACCCTCTGGGGATCAATGAGAATCTGCATTGGTGGCAGTATTCCTTAGAGCCTATCTTGAAGAGTAGCCTTGGGGGTAATACAAAGTGGAGGACATGACAAAATATTCCTCCCTAACAATGATAGGGCTCTTGGAATCTATTACTAGGATATGCGCTCATACTGTATATACTAACAACTCATCTGTCTCTTATAACCGAGATCTCTATTTAAATTTTAGTAGGAGTTTATAGCTTATTGAAAGGGAACCATATCATCACTTCCAGGATACATTTCTGCCCCCCATTACAGCTCCGAATAGTAGGGAGGATCAGGATGTACCTCTGATCTGCTGCACTAAGCTTCCTTCGCTCACCACTATGTCTAGGGTCCTCAACATTGCCCGTTTCTTCGCATTCAGGACTCCTCTCGTCCACCTTATTAAAGGGGTACAACAGCGAAAATATTTTTCTTTTAAATCATATATAGATTTGTAATTTACTTCTATTTAAAAATCTTGTCTTCCAGTACTTATCAGCTGCTGTATGTCCTGCAGGAAGTGGTGTATTATTTCCAGTGTGACACAGTGCTCTCTGCTGCCACCTCTGTACATGTCAGGAACTGTCCAGAGCAGAAGTTTTCTATGGGGATTTGCTGCTGTTCTGGACAAGGACAGAGGTGGCAGCAGAGAGCACTGTGTCAGACTGGAAAGAAAGGGAATACTTGAATTTTTTTTTTTATTTAAAGTAAATTACAAATCTATATAATTTCCCAAAACCTGCTGATTTGAAAGAAAAAGATTTTCGCCGGGGTCCCCATTTAGTAATCTCATTCAAAGATGATCTCTGCCCTGTAGTAATCACTTCAGGGCTCGCATCTTATTCCCTCTGAAGTCATCACATTCAGGGCTCATTTCTCTCCCCCCCAATGAAGCAGAAATCACATCTCTGCTACCCCCAACCCCACCAGTATTCACTTTTAGATCCCCCCCCCCCTTACACACAGGAGTGGTACAAACAAAAACTGCTGTGTTGTTCATGACATTACTAAAGATGATTACTGGAGGTGGGTGAACTGTGATTGCTGCAGGGGGTGCAGAGATGTGAGCCCCGAATGTGATTACTACTGGGGGGATATTTATCACACTGCTGTAGATTTGGGGCAACTTCTGAAGGAATACACCAAAGATAAAAAGCAGATTCTCCTATGTGTGCAGTGGATGCAGCCAGTCTCCAGCCTCCATGTCCTGAACAACTCACAACCAGATTAGATGGAGCAGGTGGTCTTTTCCTGCTGACAGTCTTCTATGTTTCTAGCTAAGTATTCACCATACACAAAGATACACTGCTAACAATGCCAGATACCTATGATATAAAGGTCAGCCATAGTGATATAGAGGGGTCAGACATAGGCCCAGATTTATCAGCGCTCTGTCAGTGTCTGCGTTCCTAAATCATGAAGGCCCGTAGGAAATACCCGCTCAGCCAGTCAGACTGCAGCTGTGTCCCACCTCACTCACCGATTGGCTGAGCAGGCATTTCTGTATGGGGCCACACAGCCTGCTACAGCCAAAGTGCACGCACGCACACACACACACAGCCTGCTGCAGCCATAGCGCACACACACACACAGCCTGCTGCAGCCATACCACACATACATACACACACAGCCTGCTGCAGCCTTGGTATACACACACAGCCTGCTGCAGCCATAGCACACATACACACACAGCCTGCTGCAGCCATAGCACACACACAGCCTGCTGCAGCCATACCACACACACACACACAGCCTGCTGCAGCCATACCACACATACATACACACACAGCCTGCTGCAGCCATGGTATACACACACAGCCTGCTGCAGCCATAGCACACATACACACACAGCCTGCTGCAGCCATAGCACACACACACACAGCCTGCTGCAGCCATAGCGCACGCACACAGCCTGCTGCAGCCAAAGTGCACACACACACACAGCCTGCTGCAGCTATAGCACACACACACACACACAGCCTGCTGCAGCCATACCACACATACATATACACACACACACAGCCTGCTGCAGCCATAGCACACACAGCCTGCTGCAGCCAGTCCACACACACAGCCTGCTGCAGCCATAGCACACATACAGACATCCTGCTGCAGCCATAGCAAGCGCACACACAGCCTGCTGCAGCTATAGCACACATAGCCTGCTGCAGCCACAGCACACGCGGGCACAGCCTGCTGCAGCCATAGCATACTGAAGAAAACACACAATTTTCTCCCAGAGAGAAAACACATTGCTGCAGTAGTTTACTGTTAGACTACTTGTCTTCTCCTCCTCCTTTATATTACTTCATATTACACTGCTGCTCATATACAATCATCCAGCATCCAGGAAGAGAACAATACAGATCTTCTCCACACAATGGACTGTTCCAGCTCAGAAAAAAGCTGCCAAATAGTGACCGACAAACTTCCCCCGACCACCTTATCTTATAGGGCCAGTGCTTTATTACTGATGTATGGAGAAAACGATGTATGTGAGAAAGGGTTTTTCTGGTTGATATAAATAAGGGGTTTAGATGAACAGAACAAAATATATTGATGAGGAACATTTATAAATTCACACAAAAAGATTTTTTTTTTAACCCTTTAAGGACAGAGCCAGTTTTCATTTTTTACTCCTCGTGTTTAAAAGGCCATAGCACTTGCGTATTTTTCCCTACAGACCCACATAAGACCTTATTTTTCGTAACACCAGTTATACTTTGCAATTCCAGACTTAATTTTTCTATAAAATATGCTGCGAAACCAGAAAAACAATTATATATGCAGTGAAATTGGAAAAAAAAAGTTGCAAGTCTTTTTATTTTGAGGGGTTTTGTGTTTACGCTGTTCGCCCTATGGTAAAACTGACATGTTATCTATATTCCTCAAGTCAGTACGATTACAACGATATGTAACTTGTATAACTTTTTTTTTTTTTATGGCTTTTTAAAAAGTTAAACCTTTTAGAAAAACCTAAATGTGTTTAAAATTGCTCTATTCCCATCCTTATAACGCTGTTATTGTTTGGTCTATGGGGCTGTGTGAGGTGTCATTTTTTGTGCCATGATCTGTTCTTTCTTTCGGTATCTTGCTTGCGTATGTGTGACTTTTTGATCGCTCATTTTCACACACAATAATTAGAAGCCCCCTGGGGGACTTCTATATACACAGCACTGACCTCCCATTAAAATCAAAGCTGTGTATATAATAGAACACTAATCCATCAGATCAGTGCTCTATTACTCTGGTCTGTAGCAGACCCAGGATCAGCTTCATTCCGGTGCTAAGCTCCAGCCGGCTCAGTAGAAAGGATCTCCTGTCCGCAATTGCATTGTTTTTTTTTTTTTGTTTGTTTGTTTTTTTTTTTTGGGGGGGGGGGGGGGGGGGGGAGATTAAAGGCATACCCGCTTTGCCATAATAGTAATAAATGTAATACTGCTAAGTGAATAACAGATCATGTATATTCCTGTGTAGCTACACGCCAATACAATGTATACCGCCTATCTGCAAAAAAATGGCACACTACTACAAACTATATTAAATTAGTAATCTTTATTGGGTTAAAAAATATTAAAGCAAAGAAAAAGAAAAACCCGCATCGATAAAAAGTGGCATTAGGATATAAGAACATGATTGTTTCTTGACAAAAGGAGGATGCCGAAACGCGTGTCAGAGGTTGTGGCTATTGGGATCCATTATGGGTAAATGAGAATTTTAGATAGCATCGGGCCTCACAAGGATCTGTTTTTTATTTGCATGTAGCACTTTACTTTGTTCAGGTCCTATGGACTTTGTATTTATTATTACTTATATTGTTTACACAACAGTTGCTTATAATCATGTTCCTATATCCTAATGCCACTTTATAGGTGCTGATTCTTCTTTTTCTTTGCTTAAATATTTTTTTAACCCAACAAAGATTACTAATTTAATATAGTTTGTCGTAGTGTGGCATTTTTTGCAAATAGGTGGTATACACTTCCTCAGTATGCAACAGATATGGCTGTGGTCGAAAGACAAAACTAGACTTGAAATATAGTTGTACTTATTGCCACAGTTCCTTCTCCCAATGTGTGTTTGGGTGCTGTGAAAGTAAGGATAAAACCTTTAAGCTGGCCCTACATTAGATATGTGCTTGTATGTCAGAGGATCAGTCGACTGAACAACTATTATCTATCACAAGTGTTAGGATCGAAAGAAAAAGTCCAGTCCAACCACCTTGTATGGCTGCTAAATGGTTTTCATATGACTATAGGGAGGGGAGACAGGATGCTTATGTACATGGAGAGCACAGGAAACACAGCCGTCAGACATGCGTTTATATGTACAGAGAGGGACTGGGAGACACACACGAGGTGTGGGCAAGTCAGAAGAGACTACTTTCGGCTGAATGAGTTTAAGAACGATAGCCAACAGCTGAGCTCTCATGTAGGGGGGAGGTTTGGGAGACTTTGCCGACAAATGTCATTGTGCGTTTAAAGAATCTGCAAAGGCCGCTGTTGCTCCATGTGTATTGTCGGATCAGGAGAGCAAGCAGTCAGCTGAACAAGCTCTGCTACGCGAAAAAGAGAAAATCAGGAGTCAGCGCCATTCGTGCGACAGCCATCCTACGCACAGCTATGAGCTTTAGATTCCTTTCATATAGGTTGAGGTCAGGTGCAAAAAACAAAAAACAAAACAAAGAGAAGACAAAAGAATTGTAAAAAAAAACAACTAGAGTAACTTTATTGTAGAGCCTTTAACACATACCCAGCAGTGTCTTTAACGTTTTGCAGAATACAGATCAAATGGAGATTTGTTAAAAGCTGAATGGACAGAACGAACGTCATCTAATTATCGGGTATGGACTGAAATGGCTTTTTTTGTGTGTTTTTTTTATGTCCCCCTCCTGAATATAAAAGAAAAAGGAATCTCTTCCACCCCTGGGATATTAAGTAACTAGATCAACACTAAATGCTACTAGCGTAAAACTCCGGTAGAGGCGGCAATCAGCGCCGGGTGTCAAGTCCTGCTGCAGAATGTAAGAAAGAAATGGAGGCAACAGTGGTAGTGAGCAGTGGTGCGATGAGCTGAGAGGATGATGAACACGTTGGGTTTGTAGAAAGAATATCAAAGATTAGTATCACAAGTACATGCTGCTGCTTTAGCCAATGCTATTCCATACTGCAGCACTTGGTAAATGTCCACTTTGTTCCTTCCCAAGATTCAGTTTTTTGGATTCTGATTTGTATCAAGAGAAGTAACCCCCCCGCCCACCCACCTATAATCTACTACTATCTACATCAGGGGAAGTCCAGTATGATCACCACTTGGCATGCAGCTATCTCCAAGACCCCCGCTGTATCTTCCAAGTTCCTTCCTGCTGATGTTCTCTCCTGTGACTATATACACGAGTAACTTAATTCACAACATTCACTGTGTGCGACGTCCCGGTCATCAGAAGGACATGGTGATAATACAGGTAAGAAAAGAAAACTTTTGGATACTGCCAATGAAGTTCATCAGTTACAAGACTTGAAACTTAAAACCAGTATTAAAGAAATCAATTGAAGGGTTTTGGCCTCTCCGCATTCTGCATGTTGTGCACCCGGATGTGCGCCAACAACGTTTCCTCTTTGTTGAAGCTCCTCTCGCACTGGCTGCACGGGAAGGGTTTATCGGGGGCGTGAGTGGCCTGGTGGGTCACCAGCTGGGTTTTCAGGAAGAAGCTCTCGCTGCACTGGGTGCACTTGAAGGGTTTAGTGTCTGTGTGCACCCCCTCGTGAGTGATGAGCAGGGACTTGTCGTTGAAGCTCTTCTCGCAGTGCCGGCACTTGTAAGGCTTGGGTTTAAGGTGGCACTCTCCGTGAGCTTCCAGGCTGCTACGGTTGGGGAACCATTTGTTGCAATGGTTGCACTTCTGCGGCTTCTCCCCGGTGTGGGTTCTCTTGTGGGCGATGAGAAGAGTCTGGTCATTGAACTTCTTCTCGCACTGGTCACAGTGGTAAGGTTTCCCTTCTCGATGGATGTTGCTGTGAGCGGCTAGCAGAGCCGGCTTGGAGAAGCTCTCTTCGCACAACGGGCAGGGGTAGGCCAGTTTTCCAGTGTGGATTCTCTGATGGGCCTCCAGAATGGATTTATCTCTGAACCTTTTCTCGCAGAAGTTGCACTGATGAGGCTTCTCATCCAGGAGGAGGAGGGGGCTGCTGCTGCCACTGGAGTTGGAGCTCTCAGTCGGGGTTCTACTGGTCATTGGAATGGCAATTTCAATGCGATTAATGGCAGGTGCGATAGGTACCATAGGTGTGATAGGTGGTTGGTGCTGCCGGCGGTGAATTATCAGGTCAGACTTCGAGGTGAAGCGGGCGTTGCAGATATCACAGACATTGTTCTTCTCCATTCTGTGAATCTTGCGGTGGGTTTCCAGAGAGGCGCTGTGCTTGAAGCACTTCTCACACTCCGGGCAGTAATACTGTCTACGTCTTCTCAGGTTTCGTCCGTGGGTAGGGGGGGAATAGTCGCTATCTCCGTCGTCATCTTGAAGGTTTTCATCTTCCAGTTCCTCATCTAAAGGAACAAAATCCTCGTCAATTCGTGCCCTCTTTATCTGCCTTCTTTGCGGCTCTTCCTCCTCTTCCGGGTCCGGCTCGATGTAGACGTCAATGGTTTCCACATGGCTAGGACTGTCATCATCCATTTTCCGTGGACTTCAGACTTGCTTCCTGACAGCTGCTTCTATGTAGTCTGTCAAAAAGAAAAAAAAAGTTGGTATATTTAGAGGGGGGGCAGACTGCTACAGGCATTTTTTAAGGCTCCACATGTGCAATAGATTTAAAGCAACTCTGTACCCATAATCTGACCCCCCCCCCCCCCCCCCAAGCCACTACCTTCGGATAGCTGCTTTAAATCCAAGATCTGTTCTTGGGTCCGTTTGGCAGGGGATGCAGTTATTGTCCTAAAAACAACTTTTAATCCTGCAGCACTGTGTGTAACGGCCGGGGCTTACATTTGTATATGCATTAGGCTGGCACACCCTCTCCGTCCTTCCTCCCCACCCTTTTCATCATTAGTAATGATCCAGGAACATTTACTGCTGTTTGAGCTTTGCAGCCCATGTTCATTATGCACACAGGTGGGAATAGGAAGCAATCTGCCAGGAGCATTCCTAATGAAGAGGAGGGTGGGGAGGAAGGACAGAGAGGTTGTGCCAGCCTAATGCATACACAAATGTAAGCCCCGGCCATAAGAAACAGCGCTACAGGATTAAAAGTTGTTTTTATGACAATAACTGCATCCCCTGCCAAACGGACCCCAGGACAGATCTTGGATTAAAAGCAGCTAGGATTGCTTCACCTTCCAGCACATAATAGAAAACTACATTTATAGCTCCCCCTTTAAAGTCCTGTGAGCACAGACAGACACTGAGGAGCAGAGATGATACCAGGACACGGCTATACAATAATCTCCAGGATGCATCATTCACCATGGGACTTTATGTCTTAGTCCTCATTCACACCTGTAGTGCCGATTGCTTCTGATTCTATTGCTATACAATAATCTACTTACCAGGTAATCACAATCAATCAGAATGATTAATAGAGATCACAGCACCGAACAGGAAGCTACCTGCAGAAAGAAAGAAAACTCAGACCCTATGTGACAAAAATAGAAAACCACTGTTTGTGTCCGTGTAAAATCATGAACAATCTGACCTAGAACATCACTGTAACATACAATGTGAAATCTGCCAATGAAGAGAGACCATCTAATAACCCCCCTTCACTCATCGATATAGCCTATCAGTTATAAATGTTATACAAGGTAGATCTCTGTACTGGTGCCCCCTGCAGGCAACACACAACGGCCATGTAAATTCATGATGTCACTGCTGATGCTTCTCCATGGTGACACCTGACAGATCGCAAAAGCTAAAAGTACGTGCTGGATAAAATGCTACACTTATTCACTGAACACTAAGTCAAATGTGGAATATATCTATAAAATTAGAAAAGTGACTGAGTACATACATTACTGATCTTGTATTATACTGCAGAGCTGCACTCACTATTCTTCTTGTGGGGTCACTGTGTACATACATTACTGATCCTGAGTTACATCCTGTATTATACTGCAGAGCTGCCCTCACTATTCTGCTGGTGGGGTCACTGTGTACATACATTACTGATCCTGTACTGATCCTGAGTTTCATCCTGTATTATACTGCAGAGCTGCCCTCACTATTCTGCTGGTGGGGTCACTGTGTACATACATTACTGATCCTGAGTTTCATCCTGTATTATACCCCAGAGCTGCACTCACTATTCTGCTGGTGGGGTCACTATGTACATGCATTACATTACTTATTCTGTATTGATCCTAAGTTACATCCTATATTATACACCCGAGCGGCACTCACTATTCTATCCACTAATCAAATGCAGAATAGTGAGTACAGCTCTAGAGTATAATCCAGGATGTAACTCAGAATCAGTACAGAAGTAACGTATTTTATGAATACAGTGACCCCACCAGCAGAATAGTGACCGCAGCTCTGGAGTATAATACAGGATCTAATTGAGAATCAGTAAAGGATTATACTGCAGAGCTGCACTCACAATTCTGCTGGTGGGGTCACTGTATACATACATGACTGGTTCTGAGTTCTATCCTGAATTATACTCCAGAGCTGCACTCACTATTCTGTTGTTGGAAAGTGGACAGAAAAGTGAGTGCAGCTCTAGAGCATATTACAGGATGTAACTCAGGATCAGTAGAAGATAACTAATGTATGTATACAGTGACCCCACCAGCAGAATAGTGAGTGCAGCTCTGGAGTATAATACAGGATGAAACTCAGGATCAGTACAGGATCAGTAATGTAATGTATGTACACAGTGACCCCACCAGCAGAATAGTGAGTGCAGCTCTGGAGTAGATGTGTGGTACTGTATTACAGGTGCATATTTCTGCATCACCACCTGGGGGAGCTCTACCAATATTTAGAGAAGACACTTTTGAACCCATTTTGTGGGGGTCCCTGATCTACAATTACTATGATTGGGGGGGGTCACTATTTTTAGGGGGTATATACTGTAAAGTTACCCTCTGGGGTAAGGGGGCACCAGGGGGGGTTGTAGATTTCCCCACTTCATGCAGTCCCTCTATCCAGGTGCACGCTGGGAGACTTCCTGAGTATAGGGGGCTCCCCAGGGGGCACAGCAGGGGTCTCAGTACAGGGGCTGGAGGTGCACAGAGGGGATCTCCCAATACTCGCGGCCGCCTCACACATGGCCTTCCCGCCTCCCTCCCGCAGCCGCCAAATCCTCTGCGACCTCCATCTGCAGCCGCATCCCCCCAGCTCCATAGCGCCCCCCCACACCGCAGCCTCCTCACCACATCTCCCCGCCGCCCGCCACGGCCTGGCTCCTCGCTCTTTATGTGGGCGGACGCAGTGCCCGGGCTCGGAGCGCCCTGTACAGAGTGATATACCGCCCCGGCACAGCGGCGCTAGAGGCTGAGGAACAAGGACGCCGAGCGGCGGCAGCGGCTCCTCCCGATCACCCACCCGGCGGCAGCGACGTCCTCCGAACACCAGGGCGATGCAGATGAAGCGCCAAAGAGATCGGCGGCGAGAGAAAGGTCCCGGATGTGACGACACAGCACGGTCCCAGCGTCGTGACGTCACCGTATGCCCCGCCCTCCGCCGCTCTCTGTGTGAGGAGACTGAGGCGGCGGCCCCGGCCTGCACACAGGGGGGAGGGAAGAGTATCGCGATTATGATATCGTAAAAGTGATAGAAAACAGTGTGTAATGAAGTAACAGCCCCCAATATATTATAACGTCATAATACAACAGTTATCTCAACAATTATATCTATTATATCTGTTATAATAGTGTAGCAGACCCGTCATAGAAGGTTTGGTAGGTGAGGTGATGACACAATAGCGATGATATTCCTGGAGGTGTCAGTAATATGGAAAATTATTTTCGCTTTGCTAGATACGTGGTCCAAACAATGGAAACTGCAGTTCAATGTTTCCAAATGTAAAATAATGCACTTGGGGAGGAGGAATCCTCTATCCGAGTATTGTATCTACAGTACTGTGTTGGCAAAGACTTCAGAGGAGAAGGATTTAGGGGTAGGGAGCTCTGACAGCCTTAAAATGAGTCACCAGTGCAACCAGGCGGTAGGGAAAACATATTGTATGCTGGGGTATATATATATATATATATATATATATATATATATATATATATATATATATATATATATAATGGTATACTGGGCTGTATATATAATGGTATACTGGGCTGTATATATAATGGTATGCTGGGTTATATATATATAATGGTATACTGGGCTGTATATATAATGGTATGCTGGGTTGTATATATATAATGGTATAATGGGCTGTATATATAATGGTATGCTGGGCTGTATATATATAATGGTATACTGAGCTGTATATATATAATGGTATGCTGAGTTATATATATATATATATAATGGTATACTGGGCTGTATATATAATGGTATACTGGGCTGTATATATAATGGTATGCTGGGTTGTATATATATAATGGTATACTGGGCTGTATATATAATGGTATGCTGGGTTGTATATATATATAATGGTATAATGGGCTGTATATATAATGGTATGCTGGGTTATATATATATATAATGGTATACTGGGCTGTATATATAATGGTATGCTGGGTTGTATATATATAATGGTATAATGGGCTGTATATATAATGGTATGCTGGGCTGTATATATATATAATGGTATAATGGGCTGTATATATAATGGTATGCTGGGCTGTATATATATAATGGTATACTGAGCTGTATATATATAATGGTATGCTGAGTTATATATATATAATGGTATGCTGAGTTATATATATATAATGGTATGCTGGGCTGTATATATAATGGTATGCTGGGTTGTATATATATATAATGGTATAATGGGCTGTATATATAATGGTATACTGAGCTGTATATATATAATAGTATGCTGAGTTATATATATATAATGGTATGCTGAGCTGTATATATAATGGTATGCTGGGCTATATATATATATATATATATATATATAATGGTATAATGGGCTGTATATATAATGGTATAATGGGCTGTATATATAATGGTATCCTGGGCTGTATATATATATATAATGGTATACTGAGCTGTATATATATAATGGTATGCTGGGCTGTATATATATATATAATGGTATACTGAGCTGTATATATAATGGTATGCTGGGCTATATATATATATAATGGTATAATGGGCTGTATATATAATGGTATCCTGGGCTGTATATATATAATGGTATAATGGGCTGTATATATAATGTTATGCTGGGCTGTATATATATAATGGTATGCCGGGCTATATATATATATATATATATATATATATATATATATATATATATATACAGTGGTGCCTTGGATTACGAGCATAATTTGTTCCGGGACCATGTTTGTAATCCAAATCCACTCTTAAACTAAAGCAAATTTTTCCATAAGAAATCACCCCAAAAATTAGGATTTTATATTCTGAATAACATGTAAAACAAATGAAACAAACATTTATAAACAACTGAATATGTGATATTATAAGTTACTATGCAGTATAGCAATCAGCATGTGGAGTATAATGTATAGCAGGGGTCCCCAAACTACGGCCCGTGGGTTGCATGCGGCCCCCCGAGGCCTTTTATTCGGCCCCTACCGCACTTCCGGAAGGGACAACTCTTTCATTGGTGGTCAATGAGAAGACTGCTCTCACTGAGCACCAATAAAAGAGTTCCCCCTTCCGGATCACGCCAGCCCCTGCCCCACATCCACACTGCTGCCGACATCCCCGCCGAAGGGATCCCCCAGCAGGTACAGCGACGTCATCACTGCCCCTGCCGGAGGATCCCCCAGAGATCATGTCCAGGTTACATCCCAGGCGGGGGGGTTGGTGGTCCGTGCGGCGCGGAGGAGGCTGGCGGCAGGGCTGACATCTCACACTGCTCCGAGATCTGCGATGCTTTTACTTTTTTTTGGAAGGGGGGGGGGGGGGGGCGTTGTGGCATTTTGCACTAGGATTTGATTATAGTTTTTTTTTTTTTTTTTTTTTTAATAGTCCGGCCCTCCGACGGTCTTAGGGACAGTGAACTGGCCCCCTGTGTGAAAAGTTTGAGGACCCCTGATGTATAGTAACTGCACAACCCTGATAACACAGCAGCAGTTTGTAGATACAGGATGGAGCTCCAAATCCCCATAATACAGTAGCTTAGTACAACAGGCTAGAATAGAGAAACAGGGCTGCTCTCAGAGGTCTGTGTGGTCACATGACAGCAATGGAGAAGGGGTGTGTGCTCAGCATGGACCAATCAGGACTGATAGAGACTGCAGGGAGCATGAAGGAATGAGCAGGGCAGATGTGAGCACATCAATGCAGCACTCTCAGTCCGGCGAGAGAGGGGTTACAGCTATATAGAGATTACCTCCACAGTCGTGTCCCCTGATGTAAGCCCCAGCCTGCAGTGGATCTGCTATGATTTGGAAGGTGAGGGAGACTTCCTGGGTCAGAGTACAGTGTTGTAGACCACGCTATGGAGACTCTGCTCCTCCCCCACTCCCCCTCCCACCCAGTACAGGGAGCTCTTAATCCAAAACAATGCTATTAAACCAAGTCACAATTTTAAAAAAAACTGTGAGCTCTTAAACCAAAACGCTCTTAAACCAAGGTACCACTGTATATATATATATATATATATATATATATATATATATATATATATATATAATGGTATGCTGGGCTGTGTATATATATACATAATAATAATAAAAAATTTATTTGTATAGCGCCAACAGATTCCGCAGAGCTTTTTTTTTTTTTTTTTTATGCATACAGTACAGAGAGTACATAATACACAGTTAAATTCGAATAAATAAAAGCATCATAATAGATAAAAATAACATAAAATACAAAGTATAAACGAGACCTGCTCGTTGGAGCTTACAGACTATAATTTGGGTTGGCACCAGGCATAAGTGCTTTATTTGTCCATGGTCCAGCCATTGTATATATATACACAGCCCAGCATACCATTATATATATATATATATATATATATATATATATATATACAGCCCGGCATACCATTTTATATATATATATATATATATATATATATATATATATATATGTAGCCCGGCATACCATTATACATATACAGCCCCGCATAACATTATATATACAGCCTATTATACCATTAGATATATATACAGCCTAGCATATATATATATAATGGTATGCCAGGCTGTATATATATAATGGTATGCTGGGTTGTGTGTGTGTGTGTGTGTATATATATATATATATATATATATATATATATATATATATATATAAATAATGGTATTTGCTGGGCTGTATATATATATAATGGTATGCTGGGTAGGGATGGTCCAAACCTGCCGAGTTTCGGGTTCGTATGAACCCGAACGCTCGGCAGCAGATTCCCGCTCCGGTGGATACAGCGGGAGGAACGCCTGGAAAACTGGGATACAGCCTATGGCTATGGCTGTATCCCAGTTTTCCAGCAGGTCCTCCCGCTGGATCTGCCCACTCCACGGAGCGGGCAGACAGCGAGAATCATTACCGAGGGTTCGGGTTCGTACGAACCCGAACCGAATTTGGTTCGGACCATCCCTAATGCTGGGTTGTGTGTGTGTGTATATATATATATATATATATATATATATATAAATATATAGCAAATAGATAATCCACGGCACTCACGGGGTTAAAAGGTGAAAAAAGTAAGTGATTTATTGCAGCATTCCAAAACAAGACACGACGTTTCGGTAACCTCACGTTACCACACTTGAGGATGGTAACGTGAGGTTACCGAAACATCGTGTCTTGTTTTGGAATGCTGCAATAAATCACTTACTTTATTCACCGTTTAACCCCGTGAGTGCCGTGGATTATCTATTTGCTATTTGGGAACGATCTGTGGTCAGGATCCAGGACCGCTGGCAGCCGAATATTTTTGAGCAGTGCTGCTTAGATTTTCTGTTACATATATAAATATATATATATAATGGTATGCTGGGCTGCATATATATATATAATGGTAGGCTGGTGTGTATATACACATAATGGTATGCTGGGCTGTATATATATATATAAAGGAATGCTGGGCTATATATATAATATATATAATGGTATGCTGGGCTATATATATATATATATATATATATATATATATATATATATGTATGCTGGGCTGTATATATATATATATATATATATATATAATGGTATGTTGGTGTAAGGATAGGGAGGTAGGAACAAGACGAGACAGTGAGCCCTAAGCCTGAACCAACCCACTGTCCTTACCTATTTGCTTCAATCGGCCCTAGGCAGCCGTGGACAACCACGAAGACGTTCCCTATACTGAATAAGTGTAACACAGAACAAGTAAGACAGACAAACATAATATAGAGGAGTCAACAAGCCAAAACAGAACCAAATGGGCAACGCGGTACAAAACCCACGTACGTTCCTCTGGGCCAAAGCCTTTCCAGTAGACCAGGTACTGTATGGAACCCTGTACCCAGAGAGAATTTAGAATCTTTTCCACTTCATATTCCAACTGACCCTTGAGCAGCACCCTCACCAGTGGAGCAGGAGGACTAGATGGAGACACTGGAGAAACATACTTTTTGAGAACTGCTTTATGGAACATGTTATGGATCCGGAATAAAGCAGGCAATTATAATCTAAAGGTAACCGGATTAATGATTTCTATAATGGTATATGGACCAATATATTTGGGGGCTAGTTTGCCGGACTGCACCCTTAACCTTAGGTTCTTCGTAGAAAGCCAAACCTTTTCTCCTAACAAGTACTGATGGCCAGGTATGCGTCTTTTATTAGCATGTTTTTGGGTTTGTTCTTGGGCCCAAACTGTGCACAGTTTAGAAAATATGGCTTCAGCTGAAGGGTTAACTGACTCAACGGCATGAATAGAAGAATACCTTGGGTTAAAACCATAATTGCAGAAAAATAATGACATCTTTAGCGAGCGCTGCTCGTGATTGTTTAGTGCAAATTCTGCATATAAAGATATAAAGTCCCTCCATTTGTCTTGGGCATCAGCCACAAAACATCTCAGTAACTGTTCAAGAGATTTGTTAATCCTTTCCGTCTGCCTGTTCGTCTGCGGGTAAAAGGCAGATGAAAAGGACAAGGAGATACCCAATCGACCACAGAACTCTCTCGAGAACTTAGCAACAAATTAAACACCTCGATCAGACACAATATTTTCAGGAAGGGGAGGTAGGAACAAGACGAGACAGTGAGCCCTAAGCCTGAACCCACCCACTGTCCCTACCTACTTGCTTCACTCGGCACTAGGCGTTCCCTATACTGAATAAGTGTAACACAGAACAAGTAAGACAGACAAACACAATAAAGAGGAGTCAACAAGCCAAATCAGAGCCAAAGTGTCTATTTATCAAAAGCCATTTTTACAGCGAGTTACCTACGTCGTAGTTACATTCTGCCTTGGAGAACTTCCTAGAGAAAAATGCAACTGGCCAGAGGTTGGTAAGAGCTGCGGACCCTTGAGATAGAACCACTCCTACCCCCTCCTCGGATGCGTCCACTTCAACAATGAAAGGACGCTCAAAGTCCGGCTGTGTCAGCACTGGAGCCTCTGAGAAACACTGCCTAAGGGCCCTATTCCACCGGACAATTATCGTTCAGATTATTGTTAAATCGTTCGAATCTAAACGATAATCGTTCGTTTGAATAGCAGTTAATGACCGAACGAGAAATTGTTCGTTTAATAAGACCTGGACCTATTTTTATCGTTGCTCATTCGCATTGAATAAGATGTCGTTAGGTCGTTCGCAGTAGTGCCGAACGCAATAGCGACGACAAGACGACCACAAGAACGATCATAAGTAACGATTATCGTTCCATGTAAATGGGTGAACAATTTCAGGTCTTTTGCAATAGCGGTCGTTTGGATCGTTTATCATTAACGATTATGTGAACGATATTGTCCCGTGGAATAGGGCCCTAGTTGGTTAAATGCCATGATAGCGTCTGCGGTCCAGTTTTCGAAATCCGCCCCTTTCTTAGTTCGTAAGGGGTTTGGCAATGAGTGAGAACCCCTTGATGAATTTCCTAAAGTAATTGGCGAAACCCAAGAACCTCTGCAGAGCCTTAAGGTTATTGGGTCGCTCCCAGTTTTCAATGGCTATGACCTTCAGAGGGTCCATACTAAAGTTCGAGGTTATTTTATACCCCAAAAATGAGATCTCCTGTATTCTAAATTAGCACTTTGACAACTTAGCACAGAGATGATTTACTCTCAGAAGCTTCATGACAGCACAGAAATGCAGGATGTGAGAAGACCAATCGGGGAGAAAAATCAAAATGTCCAGATACACAACCAGAAAACGACCAAGGTATTCACGGAAGATATAATTGACGAAATGTTGAAAGACTGCCAGGGCATTGCATAACCCAAAAGGCATGACCAGATACTCGAAATGACCCTCTGGGGTATTGAAGGCAGTCTTACATTCATCACCTTCCTTAATTCTAATAAGATTGTATGCTCCCCATAGGTCTATCTTGGAGAACCATCTAGCACCCACAATCTGGTTAAACAGGTCAGGGATAAGGAGTAGCGGGTGCTGGTTCTTAACCGTGATCTTGTTTAAAGAGAACCTGTCACCGGGGACGCGGGTACAGAGCCCGCCCAAACCCCCGATGCAGCCCCCGCATACTTACCCTTTCCGACGAGTCCCGTTCGTGGAGCCGATCCCTGGACAAAGAATGAATGGAGCTGTCAATCTCTATGCACGGCTTTGGCGCTGATATCTTCATCCCGGGACTAGCTCCAGGAACGAGACTCGTCGGAAAGGTTAAGTATCCGGGGGCTGCACCGGGGGGTCAGGCGGGCTCTGTGTCTGCGTCCCCAGTGACAGGTTCCCTTTAACTCCCGATCATAGGATGGATGGGGGGGTAACCCTTTCACTGAACTCTTATGAAATATATCTGCACAGTCAGCCAAAAACTCTGGAATCTCCCCCTCCCCATAGGAACATTCTGCAAGTGACACAGCAATACAATGAGAACCACACTTAGAAACATAGAAGATTGTCGGCAGAAAAAGACCACTGGGTCCATCTAGTCTGCCCTTTTAGTATTTTGTTTCTTATTACCTTAGGAGAGATATATGTTTATCCCAGCCGTGTTTAAATTCTGTTATTGTAGATTTACCAACCACCTCTGCTGAAAGTTTGTTCCAGGTATCTTCTACTCTTTCAGTAAAAAAAAATATTTTCTCACGTTGCTTCTGATCTTTCCCCCCAACTAATCTCTCACTGTGTCCTCTTGTTCTTGAGCTCAGTTTTTTACTTAAAACATTACCCTCTTGAACCTTATTTATTCCTTTAACATACTTAAAGGTTTCACCCACCGAACAATTTAATCAACCTGGGCGTACCCAGAAATGCATCTATCCCCCAACATCAGAGAAATAGGTAACAGTAGCTTGTTCCTTCTCAGGAAGGTTACCTGTGCGCCTGAGTGGCCCCCTCGATAGTCACTCAGGCGCCTAAAGCTTTCTTGCAGTGGTTACGGCCTGGAAGGACATTCTCTTATGCGGTGCCCAGCTTTGCCACAATACAAACAGAGGTTGTTCTGAAGACGGTATGCCCGTCTGGCCTTGGCGTCTTTGGCCTCAACTCGCATATGTTCCCCCAGAAGGAGTAGAACAGGAGGAAAGGGAAAGGGTCGAGTCGATCCGAACCCGAACGATCGTCATTTAATTAGCAGTGGCTGCTGAACCTGGATAAAGCTCTACGGTTGTCTGGAAAACATGGATACAGCCAATGACTATATCCATGTTTTCCATACAGCCTTAGGGCTTTATCCAAGTTCAGCAGCCACCGCTAATCAAATGCCGAAAGTTCGGGTTCGGATCGACTCGAGCATGCTCCAGGTTCGCTCATCTCTAATCGTTTGTTATTATTTTCTAATTATCTCTTTGTTTAGTCCCATTTTTGCTAATTCAGCTTGGGTGTAGCAGTGAGCACTCTCCTGCATCATAGGAGGCTGCATTATAGTGGTTTTAATGTTTTTAATTTTTTGTAGCCGGTGCCAATAAAGCTATTTTATGATTTACTCAGGTGTGCGCCTCACTCATATACCCTATGGTTCTTCTTTCCTCTTGTTCATACATAGTTTATTCATAGGGGAGGGGATGGCACCCTAATGCTGAATATCTTATTATTCAATATATATTCTTTTGGTGGTGCTAACCTTGTCTATCACTATAGTTCCAAGTGGAAGGGCCGCTCTACCGCCTGAATTTAGAACAGTAGTCCTCAACTGGACATTTACCTTGCTGTAGCATAGTTAGATGTCACTCGGCATTGGCTGCACTGTCCAGGTCGTCATACAGTAAGCCTAATGCCGAGAAAAACCTGTCGAAAGTCTGTAAGTCAGGGTGGTCAAGTGGTAGGGAGAAGGCCCATTCCTGAGGTGGCTCCTGGAGAAGGGACATAACTACCCACTTTCTGAGCCTTGTCTCCAGAGGAGCAAGGTCGCAATCTAAAAAATAGTTTACATCCCTCCAGGAAGGTACGGAAGCTTCTCCTGTCCCCCTTGAATTTTTCTGGGAGCTGTACGGGAGGCTCAGTAGGTGCCGGGGAGGTCATAGTAAGCTGTCAAGGAGCAGTCTCCTGTTCTTAGACCCGTTCAGCGAGCTCCTGGACCAGGGTATTGAGCCGCTGCATATCGTCCATAATTGTTTTCATGGCGTCCATGGTGTCCGTGACCCCAAAACAGTCGGCTGGCAATTCTATCAGGTAGGGAAGGTAGGGTAAGCTGGGCTGTAATTGTGGAGATAAAAGTGTTATGTTTAGTTGAAGTAAATATGCCCGTTCAGCACCAGCAGTTGATCAGAGCTAAATTGAAAAAAAAACACACACTTGAATGCTGTATCAATGTATCCAGCACTAACCTCCGTGGTGCACGACCTACTCGGACGGAGATCTGTCACCACAGAGGTTAGTGCTAGATACATTTAGCTCCAATCAACTGCCGCTGTGGAACGGGCATATTTACTTAGTTGCTGTCACCATTATATTGGGATACACAGGTGATCCCGTCTTTCCCCAGTGCGCTTCCCAGTACCTCACACAGACAGTACTAGAGTTTTATTTCTTTTTTCTATATTGTTTTATAAACTATTACATTTTTGTCTGTATATTTTTTATTCCCACTAGGTGGCATCACATCACTTGCATAATAGTTGGTTATACTCAATGTTAGGTAAGGTTAAGGGCCCTATTCCACAGTAACGATAATCGGCCGGATCGGCCCCATTTGGCCCGATTCGGCCGATTATCGTTCAGTGAAATAGAGAGAACGATCAGCCGATGATCGTGTCATCGGCTGATCGTTCATTTAGGGCCAGACCTAAAATCATCGTTCCCCCACCGCGCATCGCTACGGTTGAATAGCGGTGCGCGGCGGGCGACCGACGATTTGACAGCAGCAGCATCATCATCATCATACATTACCTGTCCAGGCTTCTTCTCCGCGCTGTCTTCATCCCAGGGTCCCGCGCTCTCTATCTTCTGAATGGCCGGTCAGCTGATGGAGCGCTCAGCCAATCACAGGCCTGGACCGCTGCGGCCTGTGATTGGCTGAGTGTGGCCTGTCAGCTGACCGGCCATTCAGAAGATAGAGCCCGCGGGACCCTTGGATGAAGACAGCGCGGAGAAGAAGCCTGGACAGGTAGTGTATTACTGCTGCTGCAAGGACATCGGTAACTTTGTCCTTGCAGCCCTCGCTCAACGATCATCGGGCCGTGGAATAGGCCCAGTAAACGAGCTGCGATCTAGCAGATCGCCGCTCGTTTACATTGTTGATCTGGCCCTCCTCGGCCCGTGGAATAGGACCCTAACATTTCATTACATTTGAATTTGCTGTAAAAAAAAGTGTAGTATCAGACTCCGTTTACACTGAGCAAAACAGGCGGAATTCTTTGCCACGGAATCCAGCCAGCCCCCCTGTCATAATGACAGTCTATGGGAGGCTCGCACGCCGCGTCTCTCCGACATATCCATTCTTCAGAGCGGAGAGAGGAGGCATGCGAGCCTTCCATAGACTGTCATTATGACAAGGAGGCATGTAGTATCACAATATGCTGTAAAGAGGAGATACTAGACACACAGCAGTACAGGATGTAGTATTACACTGTACTGTAGCTAGGAGATACTAGACACACAACAGTACAGGACATATAGTATCACACTGTACTATAGAGAGGACACTAGACACACACAGCAGTACAGAACATGTATCTCATTATACTGTACAGAGGAGATACTAGACACACTGCAGTACAGGACATGTAGTATCACACTTTACTGTAGGGAGGAGATACTAGACGCACACAGCAGTACAGGACATGTAGTATCACGCTATACTGTAGAGAGGAGATACTAAACACACAGCAGTACAGGACATGTAGTATCACACTATACTGTAGAGAGGAGATACTAGACACACGCAGCATTACAGGTCATGTAGTATCACACTGTACTGTAGAGAGGAGATACTAAACACACAGCAGTGAAGGACATGTAGTATCACACTGTACTGTAGAGAGAAGATACCAGACACACACAGCAGTACAGGACATGTAGTATCACACTGTACTGTAGAGAGGAGATACTAGACACACAGCAGTACAGGACATGTAGTATCACACTGTACTGTAGAGAGGAGATACTAGACACACAGCAGTGAAGGACATCTAGTATCAGACTGTACTGTAGAGAGGAGATACTAGACACACACAGCAGTACAGGACATGTAGTATCACACTGTACTGAATGGATGGATGATTCTGTACACAACAGTGTAAAATATATTTCTTTATTTTGTATTCACATTTATTTTTTTAAATTGGGAAACAAGTGATTTCTATTTTTTTGGGAGGGTGGAAGTTTTTTTTTTAAATCCAATATGATAAAGATGATGAATATTGCTGACTGTTGACCAAATTCTTTCTTTTCACTTTCTTCCTACATTTTTTTTCTCCTTAATCCGGTTTATTCGCCATCTTTGAAAAAAAATAAATGAATAAACATTAGTCGCGTAGTTTTAATGTTGTGGATTATGAGGCCGCAAACTGTAATGTATAGTTTTTTTGATATCTGCCCTAGCAACCAATCACAGCTGCCATAGCAACCAATCACAGCACAGTTTTCATTTCTCACGTTGTTCTGGTAAAATGAAAGCTGAACTGTGATTGGTTGCTATGGAGATGCGAGTGGTTGCTATGGGCCACAAAGAATTTTACTACTTTTGGAATAATGCCGCCATGTTTTCTAACCTGTAACTGTCGGATTATTATTATTACTACAACTATAGAATCCCTAGATGTGTCACATATAACTTAGTTGAGCAGACTTACCTATCACTCGCTGCTGATGGCCGCCGGGCACATCGGGCATGTCTGGTGTTCCTGCCGCCATGTGTCTAGACAGGTCAGATGGAACATGAAAGCTGGTACACATATCCTGTCAGAGTGTCCAGTCATATGGGCACTTTTCCTCCTCGCTGTTTGGGGTGGTGGGTGATGGCGATGGATCACTGACATCATCGAGGATATCCCACATATTCCCCTGAATCAGATACCTCAGTAGGAGATTGGTGACAGATGTTGGGGTCTGCCTCCTTCTTCTCCTCTTCCTCCTCACAGTAATGTTTCCTGAAAAACAGATATGCATCACTTTTAATGGATCTCAATGGACACCGGGGACATGTTACCATCAGCTGCCAGGTCTTCCATGTCCTATCTATAATCCAGATGCTGACAGACATAGGCAGGGATATTGTGGGGGAGATTTATGAAACCTTGTACAATTGGACAGCGGAGCAGTTACCATAGCAACCAATCAGATTCCAGTTCTAGTTTTTGAAAAGTCCTGCGAAACATGAAAGCTGGGATCTGATTGGTTGTTATGGTAGCTGCTCCAATATACATGGATTAATAAATCCATATATTTTATAGATTTTATGTAACTTGTGTTGGGTGTTTGGACGGTCGGTGGGATATGTGACCTATTACCTTCATTACTGTTAGTCCTTCTTTCTCTTCTTCTCCAGCGCGGCATGGCGACAACCACGGCTGATATTTCTCTCTTCACACAAGTTTTTGTAAAAATCACAAACAGAGTCAGAACTCTATCAGGCAGCAATGTCTCACTGAGGACTGACACCGGGAGACCAATGTGGAAGGGTTTTCTGTGGAAGGTTGTCAATGTTACAACAGCGAAGTCATAGAAATCTATGACTCAATACAAGACGATGGTTGTCATGGCGACAGACCTGATATCAGATGCTGTTTACACTGATATTATAATACCAGTACCCTGCAGAACTGATACAGTGTTACCTATAGCATATAAAATAATTACATAACAGGAACACGGACCGGCCATTGTTTCTAGTAAATAAAATAGCGCACCGTCCTACAAAAATAGACAAAAACAAAGCTCTAGTAATAGTTTTTTGCACCAGGCCTAAAAATGTCCGCGCAGTGCTGAGGTTGTGAGGATTTATGTAGAGGTGAAACGCCTCTAAAAAAATTCCATCCACATCAGAGCCCCTCCATGCGCAAGTAAACCTACGCTAGCTCAGAGCTGGTGTAGTTTTTTACTGACATTTATCCAGTGGAAAAATGTTAAATGTGGAGCATGCAGAGGCCACAGATGGGCCTGATGTGCATAAAATATTTGCACAAAACAGCGTTTGCGAATATTTTTACATGCATCAGGCCCATCTGCGCCATAAAAAGGCTTCTTAGCCTTATAATAAATGTCCCCCTATATTTTAATAGTTTGGGTGGATGATTCTGTACACATCAGTGTCAAATATAAATGTCAATTTTTTAATTAGGAAACAAATTATTTCTATTTTTTGGTGGTGGGAAAAAAAGCTTTTTTTTTTCCTTTTTTTTTAAATCCAATATGATAAAGATGAAGAATGAGAATTTACTAAATGTTGTTCAATTCTTCCTTTCCTTTTTCTGTCTGCTTCTTATTTCTCCTTTATCGGGTTTATTCGCCATCTTTGAAAAAAATAAAAAATAAACAAACAGTCGGTTGGTTTTAATGTTATGGCTGCTTGGTGGACTATGAGGCCGCCAACTGTAATGTATAGTATTTCGATATCTGCCCTAGCAACCAATCAAAGCTGCAATAGCAACCAATCACAGCTCAGTTTTCACTTTTCACGTTGCTCTGGTAAAATGAAACCTGAACTGTGATTAGTTGCTATGGAGATGTGATTGGTTGCTATGGGCAGAAATTTTTTTACTAGTTTTGGAACAAAGCTGCCATGTTTTCTAACCTGTAAACCGCCATATTATTATTATTATTATTACTACTGTAACTACAACTATAGAATCCCTAGATGTGTCACATATAACTTAGTTGAGCAGACTTACCTATCACTCGCTGCTGATGGCCGCCCCGGCACATGGGGCATGTCTGGTGTTCCTGCCGCCACGTGTCTAGACAGGTCAGATGGAACATGAAAGCTGGTACACATATCCTGTCAGAGTGTCCAAGCATATGGGGCACTTTTCCTCCTCGCTGTTTGGGGTGGTGGGTGATGGCGATGGATCACTGACATCATCGAGGATATCCCACATATTCCCCTGAATCAGATACCTCAGTAGGAGATTGGTGACAGATGTTGGGGTCTGCCTCCTCCTCCTCCTTCTTCTTCTTCTCCTCCTCCTCACAGTAATGTTTCCTGAAAAACAGATATGCATCACTTTTAATGGATCTCAATGGACAGCTGGGTTATCCAACAACATAGAAAAAAAAAGTTGCACTCACCCAGGAAGTCTTCTAAAACTTTTGTTTATTTTTCTTATAAAGCGGACATAGTGCGGGCAGGAATTAGAGCAGACGCTGCGTGAACGGAGTGGTGACGGCCTGTTTTACGCTCGAAGGCGCCTCTGCGGACCTCCATGACACCGGGGTTATGTTACCATCAGCTTCCAGGTTTTCCATGCCCTATCTATAATCCAGATGCTGACAGACATAGGCAGGGATATTGTCCCCACAACTGTGGGGAAGATTTATGGAACCTTGTGTGATGGGACAGCGGAGCAGTTACCATAGAAACCAATCAGATCCCAGTTCTCGTTTTTGAAAAGTCCTCAGAATCATGAAAGCTGGGATCTGATTGGTTGCTATGGTAACTGCTCCAATGCACAAGGGTTAATAAATCCATATATTTTATAGACTTTATGTAACTTGTGTTGGGTGTTTGGGCGGTCGGTGGGATATGTGACCTATTACCTTCATTACTGTTAGTCCTTCTTTCTCTCCTCCTCCGGCACAACATGGCGCCAACCACGGCTGATATTTCTCTCTTCACGCAAGTCTTTGTGAAAATCCCAAACAGAGTCAGAACTCTATCAGGCAGCAATGTCTCACTGAGGACTGACACCGGAAGACCAATGTGGAAGAGTTTTCTGTGGAAGGATGTCGATGTCAGTGAGGTCACAGGAATCTATGACTCAATACAAGATGATGGTTGCCATGCCATGACAGCCCTGATAGATGCTGTTCACACTGATATTATAACAGCAGTAACCTGCAGAACTGATACCGTGTTACCTATACCGGAAAATAGTGACATACCAGGAACACGGACCGGCCATTGTTTCTGGTAAATAAAATAGTGCATCGTCCCACAAAAATAGGCAAAAACAAAGCTCTTATAATAGTGAATTAATAATGGTGAAAAATAACTCTAAATTATAATTTATTGCATGAAAATGTTTTTAATATTATTCTATATGGCGTCTTTTTTTTTTATCGCAATCATGTAAACGCACAAGAAACGAAGTCATGATATCAAATAAATGGCGAAATAATATTTTCTTCATTCCTAATCTTTGATGTATGTAATTTATACAGTATGGATGAGATTTATCAAGACTGTCAAACTCTGGCAATAGGGGATTACGGCTTGATTATGCAGAGGAAAAGGGGCGTATTGTTTTCAATGGCGTATACCAGGGGTGTATCATGATAAATCTCCCTGTAAATGTATTTTGTGTGCATTTTGTATGCAATGTATACAGTATGTGTGTCTATGATGGAGGTAATGTATACAGTATGTGTGTCTATGATGGAGGTAATGTATACAGTATGTGTGTTGTGAGTGTAATTATGGATGTAATGTAAACAGTATGTATGTTCTGTGTATATATGGTATATGTAATGTACACAGTTTGTGTGTTCATGTTCACCATGTAGGATTATAAAGATCATGGGGGACATTTATTAAGTCTGGCGTTTTTTGCACCAGGCCTAAAAATGTCCGCGCAGTGCTGAGGTTGTAAGGATTTATGTAGAGGTGAAACGCCTCTAAAAAAATTCCATCCACATCAGAGCCCCTCCATGCGCACAAAGTAAACCTACGCTAGCTCAGAGCTGGTGTAGTTTTTACTGACATTTATCCACTGGAAAAATGTTAAATGTGGAGCATGCAGAGGCCACAGATGGGCCTGATGTGCATAAAATATTTGCACAAAACAGCGTTTGCGAATATTTTTACATGCATCAGGCCCATCTGCACCATAAAAAGGCTTCTTAGCCTTATAATAAATGTCTCCCTATATTTTAATAGTTTGGGTGGATGATTCTGTACACATCAGTGTCAAATATAAATGTAAATTTTTTAATTAGGAAACAAATTATTTATATTTTTGGTGGTGGGAAAAAAAGCTTTTTTTTTTTCTTTTTTTTTAAAATCCAATATGATAAAGATGAAGAATGAGAATTTACTAAATGTTGTTCAATTCTTCCTTTCCTTTTTCTGTCTGCTTCTTATTTCTCCTTTATTTATTCGCCATCTTTGAAAAAAATAAAAAATAAACAAACAAACAGTCGGTTGGTTTTAATGTTATGGCTGCTTGGTGGACTATGAGGCCGCCAACTGTAATGTATAGTATTTTGATATCTACCCTAGCAACCAATCAAAGCTGCAATAGCAACCAATCACAGCTCAGTTTTCACTTCTCACGTTGCTCTGGTAAAATGAAACCTGAACTGTGATTAGTTGCTATGGAGATGTGATTGGTTGCTATGGAGATGTGATTGGTTGCTATGGGCAGAATTTTTTTTTACTAGTTTTGGAACAAAGCTGCCATGTTTTCTAACCTGTAAACTGCCATATTATTATTATTACTGTAACTACAACTATAGAATCACTAGATGTGTCACATATAACTTAGTTGAGCAGACTTACCTATCACTCGCTGCTGATGGCCGCCCGGCACATGGGGCATGTCTGGTGTTCCTGCCGCCATGTGTCTAGACAGGTCAGATGGAACATGAAAGCTGGTACACATATCCTGTCAGAGTGTCCAGTCATATGGGCACTTTTCCTCCTCGCTGTTTGGGGTGGTGGGTGATGGCGATGGATCACTGACATCATCGAGGATATCCCACATACTCCCCTGAATCAGATACCTCAGTAGGAGATTGGTGACAGATGTTGGGGTCTGCCTCCTCCTCCTCCTCCTTCTTCTTCTCCTCCTCACAGTAATGTTTCCTGAAAACAGATATGCATCACTTTTAATGGATCTCAATGGACAGCTGGGTTATCCAACAACATAGAAAAAAAAAGTTGCACTCACCCAGGAAGTCTTCTAAAACTTTTGTTTATTTTTCTTATAAAGCGGACATAGTGCGGGCAGGAATTAGAGCAGACGCTGCGTGAACGGAGTGGTGACGGCCTGTTTTACGCTCGAAGGCGCCTCTGCGGACCTCCATGACACCGGGGTTATGTTACCATCAGCTCCCAGGTCTTCCATGCCCTATCTATAATCCAGACGCTGACAGACATAGGCAGGGATATTGCCCCCACAACTGTGGGGAAGATTTATGGAACCTTGTGTGATGGGACAGCGGAGCAGTTACCATAGAAACCAATCAGATCCCAGTTCTCGTTTTTGAAAAGTCCTCAGAATCATGAAAGCTGGGATCTGATTGGTCGCTATGGTAACTGCTCCAATGCACAAGGGTTAATAAATCCATATATTTTATAGACTTTATGTAACTTGTGTTGGGTGTTTGGGCGGTCGGTGGGATATGTGACCTATTACCTTCATTACTGTTAGTCCTTCTTTCTCTCCTCCTCCGGCACAACATGGCGCCAACCACGGCTAATATTTCTCTCTTCACGCAAGTCTTTGTGAAAATCACAAACAGAGTCAGAACTCTATCAGGCAGCAATGTCTCACTGAGGACTGACACCAGGAGACCAATGTGGAAGAGTTTTCTGTGGAAGGATGTCGATGTCAGTGAGGTCACAGGAATCTATGACTCAATACAAGATGATGGTTGCCGTGGCGACAGCCCTGATAGATGCTGTTCACACTGATATAAGAGCAGTAACTTGCAGAATTGATACCGTGTCCCCTATACCGGAAAATACCGGGAGTACGGACCGGCCATAATGTTTTTAATATTATTACTCTATATGGCATTTTTTTTACTATCACAATTATGTAATTGCACAAGAGACAAAGTCATGATATCAAATAAATGGTGAAATAATAACATTATCTTCATTACTGTTTACCAAATGCTTTAACATCCTGCAATTCACATCACAACCATTGGGTGGCCACATATAGCATGAGCGTCCCCTGACAGAGGTTTTTTTTTTGTTGTTTTTTTGTTTGTTTTTTTAAAGTGGTCACCTCAGTAACAATATAGGAAAAAAAATTGCAAAAATAACCACCAAGTGACAAGCCACATCCCTTGCAAATCATAGTGACAATAGGCCACATCCCACAAATCACACCTACAATAAGCCACACCCTCATTGTCAAAGTGAAAGTGTCCCTGGTAAAAACTATGGCAGATTATAATAAGGCCCTTGAGGGGGTGGCAACCGCAGCTTTTCACAGTGAGAGAACATTAATATATTCTATGCTTGACCACTTACTACCGAACAGGAGCAATGAGTTCAGCAATAGACTGGTGTCTCTGCTTCTTTACGTATATTCCATTGCGCACTCTGTTAATAGCATACCGCACAATGGAGTATGCGTACAGAAGCAGGGACTTCAGTCTGATGCCGTACTCCCTGCTCTTGTACTGTATGGTGGCCTTTGCTGTGATCTGTGTCTGCGTCTTTGTAAAGGCACAGAACCAGCTAAAAGGATGCACAAAGCAGGGAGCGAGTTTGTCACTTGACTCTGTGCAGGTTGCATTGCTTGCACTCAGGGTTGGCTCCAGGTTTTTGTGGGCCCTTGGTGGAGAGAGCCTCAGCAGGCCCCTTTGTATAGCACACCTTGGGGCACACCTACCAAATAAAGTTTGACAAAATACCGGAAAAAAAAACGTAATTCAGTAACTCACAGGTGACGTCTTCTTTGATCTGAGGCGATCGCTCTCCGTTTCCTCTCCATCTTGCCCAGACCCCCATGATGATTTCTTCAAGCTACAATTTATCTCTTCAGAACCTGTCAGACAAACATCTTAGGCTTCGCACATTTCCAGCAACTTCCTTCCCTTTTTCCCACCCATAGGCTTTCATGCAGTAGTAACTCCGCTACTTGGTGTCATGTGCAGTGAAGTAAGGAGGTTTGTGGGTCCTGTATGTAGGATCCTGCGCTGTGCCCCCAATATAGTAATAATGTCCCCATGCTGTGCCCTCCATATAGTAATGCCCGAGCTCTGGCCCATAGTAATGTCCCCTGCCCCCATAGAAATGACCCCTGCTCTCCCTCAACACAGGAAAAAAAAATCATACTCACCTAATCCGGCAAGGGGACGGGTCCTCTTCTCTTCTCCCTCCTGTCTTCTCCCTTGTGCACGCAGCAGGGATGCATCCTCCAGCAGGCGCGATGATGTCATAGCTCTGCGCCTGCTGGAGAGATCGCATCCACGCAGCACTGCAGAGGGAGGCCCTGCCCAGGACGCCGTACAGGTGGAGAGTGGCGTCCGGGGGGTGGGGGTGATGCGGCGGGCGTCCAGTGGCTCACTGCTCGGGCAAGCCCTACTTGCACGGTTTCACAATTTATAGGTTCATGTACAGTACATAACTGTGCCAAATGACTTATCAAGCTCTGCTACACCTGTATAGTGCTCACTATTATTATTATTTTGCCGGGGGGGGGTACAAAACTACTCACTTTGCTCTACCTTTAAGGTTAATATTTAGGTAACTTAAATGTTAATATGGTTAGGCAAGCCTGTGGGTGCGACAGTCCCTATAGCTATGCCACTTACATCACATATACTCAAACTGTGACTTATTTTTACCATCTGGATTTTTGTCATTAAGGCTCCCCTCCCCCCCGAAAGTAAGACCTAGCAAAGTTTTTGTTTGGAAGCATGCCCGCCCAACAGAACACCAGGGCATGTGCTGTGGTGAGCTCCCCTTGGTGGCCGGAAGCCATCAAACCATACGTTCTATCTGTGCTGTGCTGTATAAGTGTGCTGTGGTGAGCTCCCCCTTGTTGTCCCCTAATGCCAGATGTACAGCTGCACACAGCCTGCTGTTTTCCCGTCACCTGTCGCGATTTTGTACGCTCTGTCCCTACTGTGCTTGTGGCATGTGAATTATTCTTCATGGAAAAATAAAGCATCCCCTGAAAATAAAACCCAGTGCATTTTTGGGAGTGAAAATTAATGTAAAACACTTCGTTATTTTCAGGGAAATGTAGCGTTGTCTGTTATCTGCTGCTTACAACTTCCCCAACAGGAGAGCCAGGAAGAAGACCCAGGAGTCAGGGCACAAGTGTTCGGTCCTAACCCCATAACCTTCCCCCTATGTAAGCTTCTGCTAAAGCACACTGCTCCTGGGACGTGACCTGAGTTTTTTATTGGGAAATTCTAGAACACCTTCAGTCCTCAGTTTAAGGGGTTAGAATAGGTCTTACTTTTCAAAAGTATAGAAAAGTTAACTCAAAAGCTGTGAATTGTATTCTATATATTTACTCTACCGACCCGTCGCATGAAATCCATGGCAGATCTGCAGGTACACTCTCCGAGGTCTTCAATATTTTATACAGTAATTTATTGTGTTGCTCCTAATGGGCCCTTATGATTAAATACAGTGGACTGACAGAGCAAGCAGCCAGAGTCACTGGCTTTCTGTTCTGCCAGTCCCTCTGGCCACAGGCAGGATTCAGCCACTGGCCACAAAAGATTTTATTTTTTAGGGGAGGGGGCCCCATATGTTTTATTGCTATGGGGCCCCATGAATCTTAGCTACACCCCTGATGGTAGCTTTCACAACAAAAGGCCTCCAGTGTCATAGCTACAGAAGCTGATCAGCCTCAGCACTAAGGCAGAGTTCGATCAGCTATGCCCATGACAGACACATTACATTGCAATGCAGATCAGCACTGTAATGTATTATGCCTGTCATCAGGCAATCAGAAAAGGTTGGACTGTAAAATAAAATGTAAGGGTGGATTAACATGTACTGTATCGCAGAGAATTTCTTGCTGAGAGTTTACAGTGAAATCCGCTGCTATCCTCGGTACTGTTATAGCCTATGGCTTTGCATTCTCACAGTGGGTTTTCATTTGGCTGAATGGTGAATAGTGTCAGGCATAAAACATACATAAAAATTAAGGATTTGTATAGTCTGGAGGAAAGAAGGGAAAGGGGGGACATGATGGAAACCTTTATAAACGTTAAAGGACTAAATAAGGTTCAGGAGGGAAACCTAACATTTTATTCCATACTACTTAACTTTTCTGTCTCCTTCCCCCAGTTCGGAGCTGCTGCTTTCTGCTAAAGACACAGAAAACTGTGTGAGCTGTTCACTCCGTCTCCCTCCTCCCTTCAGAGACAGTCATTTAAAGTGCATCCTGGCCGCCTTCCTCGGTGCTCTGTGATGCCGGGAGTGTTAGCCTGAGAGGAGATAGTCAGGACAGGAGCTCAGGATCTCTTTCTCACAAACAGACCAACATTCAGTGAGGCAATGCCAGTGCCAGGTCTCCTCACTTCCTGCATCACAGCAGTAAAGTGGGCACAGTTCAGGAGCAGGCAGCTACAGACAGAGACCATTCAGAAGCGGGAAGAGTGTCAGAGTTCCCTAGATTACACCTTTTCTCTATCGTCGGTGGCTAGATCCCCTCAACCATACCAGTAGGGTAGAGTGGTCCTCAAAGGACATAAAGTTACTATACATGCCATGGGGGGGGGCTTATTCTTAAAGTCTTCTACAGGGTCCTTGGCCGTCATCTGACTCATTCATCCACCAACTACAAAGAGATGTATGCAATATTGCTGGCACTACAAGCTCTAAGAGATCAGGAGAAGTGGTGGAAGTGTCCCAGTGTATTCAGACAACGCAACAGCGATAGCATATGTTAAACAGGGCGGCACTAGGTCCCCCTTACTAGCGAGTCTCACCAAATTTTGCCTTTTTGCGTAACAAAATTTCTGCTCTCTCAGCAGTTCACTTAAAGAAATACTCCGGGCTGGGGTTATATTTATTGTATGGCTGGGGTGTGTGTGTGTGTGTGGATATAGAAGCCGCCGGTCACTTACCTCCCCGGTTCCAGGGCCGGGTTCTGGATTGCATCGTCCCATTCTCCCATCTCGCTTCCTGGTCTGAGCTGCGGCTTGAGACATGACGTCTCAAGGCAGCTCAGCCATTCAGTGGCCGAGGCGGGACCCCGCTGCAACCGCTGAATGGCTGAGCTGCTTTGAAATGTCACGTCTCAAACCGCAGCTCAGACCAGAAAGCGGCTGCGGGACGGGAGAACGGGGCGGCGCAATCCGGGACCCGGGGAGGTAAGTGACCGGCGGCCTCTATATCACCCCCTCCCCGGCCATACACTAAAAATAACCCCAGCCCGGAGTACCCCTTTAAGAGAAGAAAATTGCACGGCGGCGCTTTTAAGCAGGGTGAGACTGAGACAGACAGAATTGTCCCTAAACCATCAAGTCTTTCATCTCATTGTAAACAGGTTCAGCTTGCTGAAGGTGGATATCTTCTCATCCAGGGACAACAGGAAAGCGGGAAAGATTTTTCAGTCCAAAAACTACCCAACTGCTGTGGGCACCTTTTTTTACAGAATTGGGGGGCAGAAATGAGGTATTCTTTCCCTCCCATGTCTTGGGTCATCAGGAAAGTGAGGGAAGACAGGACATCTATGATATTGATTGACCCATTCTGGCCCAGGTGGCCTTGGTTTACTTGTCTAAGGGCCCTATTCCACCGGACAATTATCGTTCAGATTATCGTTAAATCGTTCAAATCTAAACGATAATCATTCGGTTGAAATGCAGTTAGCGATTAGCGACCGAATGAGAAATCGTTGATCGCTTTATAAGACCTGGACCTATTTTTATCGTTGCTCGTTCGCAAATCGTTCGCATTGAATAAGACGTTCGGTCGTTCGCAGTAGACATGAACGCAATAGCAAAGAAATAGCGAAGAAAAAACGATTGCAAATACGATCATAAGTAACGATTATCGTTCCATGGAAATAAGTGAACGTTTTCAGGTCTTTCCCAATAGGGGTCATTTGAGATCGTTAATCGTTAACGATTATGCGAACGATAATCATCCGGTGGATTAGGGCCCTAAGACAGCTCTTAGTAGCTCAACCATGGGTGCTGCCGGAGAGAGAAGACCTTCTGTCTCAGAGGCTAGTTCTGCATCCATCCTCTCCCAGGTTCCATCTGAACGCTTGAGGACTGAAAGGGTAATTCTTAGGAGAAGCTTATCGGAAGACGCCATTAGTACCCTATTGGCCAGCAGGAAGGAAGTCACGTCTGCCATTTACTTATAGACCTGGAAGGCTTTCCTAAAGTTTTCTGGGGGTAAGCAGAACCGTTAGATGAACCAAATATTCCCCTAATAGTAAGTTTTCTTCCAGACTGGCTTGGATAAGCAGCTCAGACGCAGCATGATGAAAGTGCTGATCTCGGCTGTCAGCTCCTTCTTGGACTATAAATTAGCAGACAGCTCGCTTATCAAAAGATTTACCGCTGCAGCTTCCTCCTTGGATCCCCCCAGAAGAGTAACAATTCCTCCATTTGAGCCTTTGCCAGATCTTCCTAACCTTGAAGATGCATTCCCACTTGCGATAGCAGCACGCAGGGTGGGGGAGTTACAATCCCTTTCTGCCTATCTTTCCTATAAAGAGATGTTGGACGACAGAGTGGCCATGAGAACTTTGCCTTCTTTCCTCCCCAAGGTTGTGTCTGAATTCCACAAACACAAGGACATTATCTTACCCGCATTTTCTAAACAATCAGCAAATCCTCGGCAATATATATATATATATACACATACATATACACACACACACACACATTAAAAAAAAAAAAAATCAACGAGATCCAAAAACTCGTTCGTATGTCGTTGATCATTGATTTAGATCTGAACCTAAAATTATCGTTAGTCGTTCGCTGTAATTCCACATACTTTCACTTACGTTCCGCATTTTTGCACTAATCGTTCAGTGTAATTGCACATTGTTCATTGTTTTGCTGGGATCAGAAGGAATAAACGATCATAGTAACGATGGTATCTAACGATTATCGTTCCGTGTAATATGGTGAACGATTTCAGGATAACGATAAACAATATCGTTTGCGATCGTTTAGCGGTAAAAAAAAAAAAAAAAAAAAAAAAAATCACCCCGTGTAATAGGACCCTTAATCCTGCTGCTGTTGTCTCCTCTACCTATTGATGTCATATAACGCAGCAATGCTGTACAGTTCACTTTACAGCAGCCTCCTCTTATCAAAGACACAACAGGAAATCTCCGCTTAGTTTTAGCCCCAGTGGAGAGAATGAAAACTGCAGGAGCAGAGGATTATTTTATAACATAGATAGAAAAATGTTAAAAATATGTTTAAAATCAAAACATTAATTAACAAGTCATTTTCTTATTATACATTCTCTTTAAAGTGTCAGTCCAGCAATGCAGTGACACAGTTCGGACAGACAGAGCCCTGGCTACCATGCAACACCCAGCAAGGTCCATGTCTAAGCTCTTTTTTAATCAATAGGACTTGTGGAGAGACAACCCGACTGCACATTGCAACTCACCTCTACAATTCTTTACTTAGTGTGTCACGGTCGTATTTTTTATTTTTTTTGCACAAATCAATAGTACAGGCGTTGTTAAGAAACTTTGTAATTGGGTTTATTAGGCAAATATGCCATTGTCTGCACTCAAAAAGACTTTCCCCAGATCCCCCCCTCCTCTTTTCCATCCACTGGTCATTATCAGGAAATCTCCACTCTTTTACATCAGTCGAGTCCTGTCTGTTCTATGAAGAGGGGAGGGGGGAGGAGGGAAATTAGTCAGCAACAGAGAGCAGAGAACAAACAATTACACAGCTGGACTTGTGTGAAAGTCACTATTCAGAGGTCAGAGAGGTCAGTGCTCACTTCAGAGGAGATAATCTACAGCTACATCACCAGGCTAACACTTTGTAGTCCTGTTTTGGTGCCTCATCTCCCTCAACCCCTCCCCTCTCCATAAGAGAACCATGAAGACAGGGGTTAGAGCGTCAAACTGCTTTTTCATGATAAAAATGCATTTTTCGTCTAATAAACCCAAATACAAAGTTTCCTACAATCACCCGTACTATGGATTTCTGCAAAAAAAAAAAAAAAATTTAAATTAAATGACAGTGACACTTTAAGTACAGTAACGCATTGAATTGGTTGTTAACATGCACATACTAAGGGCCCTTTTACACAGAAAGATTATCTGAGATTATCTGCCAAAGATTTGAAGCCAAAACCAGGAATGGATTTGAAAAGAGGAGAAATCTCAGGCTTTCCTTTATTACCTGCTCTCTGTTTATAGTCCATTCCTGGCTTTGGCTTCAAATCTTTGGAAGATAATCTGTCAGATAATCTTTCCGTGTAAAAGGGCCCTAACAGGAATTAGTCCCCTTACACTGCTTTGCCTCTACAGCTGTTACAAAACTACAACTCTCATCATGTCCCAAGAGCCTGTGACTGATCCTGTGATCAGTGTGCCCTAACTGCCAAAGGCTACTGGTGAACGGTAGGGGTTGCGGATGAGCTTTAGAACAGGGGCGTACAACCTGCGGCCCTCCAGCTTTTGCAAAACTACAATTCCTATCATGCATGGACAGCCTTTCCAGGCATGATGGTAACTGTAGTTTTACAACAGCTGAAGTGTCAAAGCTTGGGGGGACACAACTGTAGAAAACTCATATGGTCTAATAAAAAGTCTCATGAAAGTATAATAAACATAGGCTTTATTGTTTTTAGTGAGGCGTACACGTTCCCGTGTCTAAGATTCTGGCAGCGCGTCACAAACTAAACTTGCTACAAAGCAGCCACAATATAGTCTACGGACCTAAATGAAAGGGTCTTCCATTTCTCCGGGTAAAAAAAATATAAAGTGCATTATGGTGAGATCAATCGTGGCAGAAATTCTCCATTGAGGATCTGGTTGCAAATCCACAGCAAAAATGTCCCGTTTAACATGCGGGATTTCTGCAGATTTCATCCAGATATATTGAAGGAGTAAAAGGCCGATTCTTCTGTAGAAATTTCAGCTACGTCTTGAAGGAGTTTAAATCTCTCCCTCACATATTGTAATTTATAATTCTGAACATGCCCTTAAAGTTTACAACTTATATAATGGAGCGACTAGAATCACATGACATACTAGGGCCACTAATTCTTTCAGTCTGTATACACTATAGGTCCAATAACTACTGCTGTATGTTGCTGGGCTGTGTAGCAGAAGTTGCTCAAATGACGACATCACTTCCTGCTTTGGCTGAAGCCTCACCAAACAAACTTCCTGTTCTGCTTGTCCACTGCATGCACTGGCAATACTGATGGCACTCTTTGTGCCCTTTAAAGGGGTAGTCCACCAAAAATTTTTTTCTTTCAAATCAACTGGTGCCATAAAGTGCCAGAGATTTGTAATTCACTTCTATTAAAAAATCTTAAGTCTTCCAGTACTTATCAGCTGCTGTGTGTCCAGCAGGAAGTGGTGTTTTCTTTCCTGTCTGACCCAGTGCTCTCTGTTGCCTCCTGTGTCCATGTCAGGAACTGTCCAAAGCAGGAGCAAATCCCCATAGAAAACCTCTCCTGCTCTCCAGACTGGAAATAATACAACTTCCTGTTGGGCATACAGCAGCTGATAAGTACTGGAAGGCTTGAGATTTTTTAATAGAAGTAAATTACAAATCTCTGGCACTTCATGGTAGCAGTTGATTTGAAAGAAAAATTTTTTTGGTGGACTACCCCTTTAAGGTAAAGTCCTGGTCCAAGTAGAGGAGGTAGATAGTAAGTGCTACTGCAAAACTACATTTCCCATCATGCTCTGGACAGCCAAAGCCTTAAAACAGCTAGAGGGCCCCCTGGATCGACACCACTAATCTACAGAAAACACAAGCTTTAAAAGGGAACCAATCACGCCGAAATTGCCCCCATTGATAAGGAAGCGTGCTGGTACATCAGCCAGCACGCTTCCCAAACATCCCCCTGTCCCCTCTTTTGTTAGCCCGTAATCTTACTTTTGTGATGTCCCGCGCCGTATGCTAATCAGCCCCAAGTAGTCAAGGTGGGCTGAACTAGTCAAGGTGGGCTGTACTAGTCACGGTCCTGGGCGCTGTAATCACACCCAGAGGGGCGTGATTCAAAGACCTTCGCTCCACCGACGTCATCTCTGGCCCGCGTTCACGTCGGCGGCGCGCCGCGTCTTTCGCATGCCGCGCATGCGCAGTACGGCGGGAGAAGACTGACGTACTGCGCGTGCGGAAGACGTCGGCGGCACTTGCGTTCCAACACCGACGTCTTCCGCACGCGGCGCACGCGCAGTACGTCAGCGTCTTCTCCCGCCGCACTGCGCATGCGAAAGACGCGGCGCGCCGACTACGTGAGCGCGGGCCAGAGATGACGTCGGCGGAGCGAAGGTCTTTGAATCACGCCCCTCTGGGCGTGATTACAGCGCCCAGGACCGTGACTAGTACAGCCCACCTTGACTACTTGGGGCTGATTAGCATACGGCGCGGGACATCACAAAAGTAAGATTACGGGCTAACAAAAGAGGGGACAGGGGGATGTTTGGGAAGCGTGCTGGCTGATGTACCAGCACGCTTCCTTATCAATGGGGGCAATTTCGACGTGATTGGTTCCCTTTAATATGTCACTGCCGTTAATTTTTTTTTTTTTTTTGCAGAAATCAATAGTAGAGGCAATTTTAAGAAACTTTGTAATGGGGTTTATCAGCCGAAAAATGCATTTTTATCATGAAAAAGCAGTTTGACGCTCTTTTCCCTGTCTTTATTGTTCTCTATGAAGAGGGGAAGGGTAGAGGGAGATCAGGCACAAAAAACAGGACAACAAAGAGTTAATTTAAAGCTACATCACCAGGCTCTCTCCTGAGGTCAGCATTGACCTCTGAATAGCAGCTTTCACACAGTTCCTGCTGTGTAATCCTTTGTTCTCTGCTGCCGACTAATCTCCCTCCTCCCTCTCCATAGAACAGACAGGGCCTGACTGATGTAAACCAGTAAAGATTTCCTAATAATGAGCAGTGGATGAGAGAGAGGAGGGAGGGGGGATCTGGGGAAAGTCTTTTTGAATGCAGATAATGGCATATTTGCCTAATAAGCCGAATTACAAAGTTTCTTAAAATCGCCTGTCCTATTGATTCCTTCAAAAAATAAAAAATGAAACGACCGTGACACTTTAATCGACCAGAGCGAGATAATTTGGGTTCCCTGTATGGCACATTCCTCGCTATTGCTCTACAGTAATGCCTGCATATTTTTTTTTTATAATCCTTTAACATTACAAAAAGTAAAAAAAAAAAAAAAAAAATTAACATGTTCCTGTTATTCTGCTTATTTTTGTAACCCTGATTAATACCACAGGTTGAGACGGACTATGGCTTAAAGGGGTCCACTGCCAAGCTGGGTAACTCCTGGCAACATGACACCAACTAGTCTATTGCAGGTGAGAACTCGTTACTATGAAGTCGTGAATCTCCAGGGGTAAAAAGCAACCTTGCAGCGCTAAGTAACAAATTTTGGTAACAATAAAATTGGGTAGAAGACCCCTTTATTTTTCAATGTTCTGCCTCGAAGTTATGGCTCAGTTCCATTGCATTCATCCAGAAAGCAAAAAGCAGTTCAGAAATGAAGGACCTCAATCAGCTTATCTCATACTGCTCCAGTACCGCAATAAGCTTCAAAGTTCTAAGGCTACTGCCATCGCATACATAGGCAGACAAGTATGCAGTGCCACCTGTAGGACAAAAAGGCCACGTGTCTCTGGAGCCACCAGGGCAGTAGCTCAGTCACCATCTCACTGTCCATGAGATTTCTGTAGCTGTACACTTTGCACATTGTGAACTCTAATATGCGCCATAAGAGTTGCTTTTTTATAGAAGCTCTTCTCGCACTGGCTACATGGAAAGGGTTTGTCGGGGGCATGCTTGGCCTGGTGCTCTATCAGCTGGGCTTTCAGGAAGAAGCTCTCGCTGCAGTCTGTGCACTTGTAAGGCTTAGTGTCTGTGTGTACTCCCTCGTGAGTGATGAGCAGGGACTTGTCGTTGAAGCTCTTATCACAGTGCTGGCACTTGTAAGGCTTGGGCTTCAGATGGGTTTGCTCATGTGCCATTAGGCTACTATGGCTTGGGAACCAGCTGCTACACTCGTTGCACTGGTAAGGCTTCTCACCAGTGTGTGTCCTTTTGTGAGCCAGCAGAAGTGAATGGTCATTGAAGGTTTTGTCACACTGGTCACAATGGTGAGGTTTCTCTTCCCTGTGTTTGTTGACATGATTGGCAAGAAGAGATGCCTTCGAAAAACTCTCATCGCAATATTGGCAAGGGTGGGCTAGCTTGCCGGTGTGGATTCTATGGTGGGCTTCCAGGATCAATCGGCTGTTAAACCTCTTCTCACAGTAATTACATTTGAGGGGCTTCTCGCTTTCGTCTTGCTTGTTTGTTCCATTGTTTAGGGTCTTTGGAGATGTCACCGAATTGGAGACCTCGGAATCCGCTGAAACTGTTTTTGAGGTCTCGCTCTCAGTCACACTTGTTTTAGAGGATTCACTAGTTGTTGAACTAGTTTTTGAGGCCATGTTATCCTTCATGCTACTCGAGCTTTCGCCATCTACTGAGCTTTTTGAGGCCTTAATATCCACAGAATTTCCTTTGGGGGTCTCGCTATGCGTCGAACTTCTTTTTGAGGCTTTGTTATCCGCAGAGTTTCTTTTCGAGTCCTTACTATCCACCGAGCGGACTTCCTTACTCTTCCCCTTCTTTCCCTTTCTCTTTCTTCCTCTCTTTTTTTTCGAGCTGTTTTTACTGTTTCTTCTTGATTTTGGATTGGGGTCTTCGAATGTAGTTTTGTCGGCTGTTTGCACTGGCATCATATTTTCCACACCCTGCGGCACAACTGCCAAGGTTCTAGAATGTTTCCGTCGATGCACGATCAGCCCAGACTTATAGCTGAAGGTCTCGTTACAGAGGTCACACTTATGGGGTCTTTCTCCACTATGGACCCTGAGGTGGGCTTCCAGAGCCGAACTGTATGTGAAACTTTTATCGCATTGCGAGCAACATAGTTTTTTATGCTTTGTTGGATTTCTTGAAGAAGAGATGGGATCATATAAGTTCTCGTTCTGGCTGTCTTTGTGTTCATCGGGTCGGGGCCTTTTGGTGGGAGCTCTTGTTGGTTTTTCAGTCTCTTTAGGTAACTCTGGTTGAACTTTCTGTGGCTGAACAGCCGTGGTCTTTGTACAGCAACCAACAGGCTTCGCTTCACTGATTTTCGTCCCTATGACAAGCAAAATAAAGAATGGTCAGTTTCCAAGGTACAAGATCGAACCATACTATACCAATATGGCTGCTATTATAGCTACAAAGTGAGTAAGGACAGGCAAATGTCTTTATGCAATGATACATTCACCTCTATCAAATTTTAGCATAGGAAAACTGGGTGAACACAAGTAATAGAAGCTCTATAGAACATAAACTTCACAAAACTTTTCAAAGTAACGAGTCAGACGATACATAAAGAGCCTCGTACAGTTTAATAACAGAAGAAGAAAAAAAATTAAAGAAGTTTCATACCTCGGGTAGTAGATGAGGCAGATAATACTGCCCCTTTGGGTTTGCTCTGCAGCCAGGATAATATGATAGGAACCTTATAACCTGAATGAAGATAGACAATCACAAGTAAAATTACTGGGTTGAATGGTAAAGGAATCTTATAAACAGATAAAGTTTAATCAATGTTTCATGGAAAGTTACTGTTTTTAACAGTACTTACACATGCCCTATTCTTTAGTTGTATGTCAGTGGCCTTTAGATATACTCAGGCTCGTCAATATAAATGGCATGTTATATACCCTGCTAAGAGACATGGCTGTCTATTTGGGAGCGATTTGACAAATATTCCTACAGCGTCAGGGCAACCAGAGGGCAACCATTCTGTGACTGAATCTTGTGCCTATTCTGAATAAAGGGGCTATAGCTGCATCACTAGTGCCATAGCTGGTGCTGACTGTCTATGAGAGGAGACTCCTAACAGGCAGAGAGATTCACAAACATCACTTCTCGGTTGTTGTAGCTTTTAAAATGCATGTCTGTATAGCACAATTATACTGCAGTCTATTAGCTCAGCCTGGAAGCCCAAATCATTCTGCTGTGAAGCTCCTGAATCCAACAGCAAAGAAATTAAAGGAGTACTCCAGCTATAGAAAAACATGGCCACTTTTTAATAGAGATACCACCACTCTTGTCTCCAGTTCAGGAGTGGTTTGAAATTAAAGTGAATGTACCACCAGGCCCAGGCTGAAGCACTGGAGGCGGGCCGACCCACCCTTAGTAGGAGGAAACCCTAGCCCCTCTATGGTAGGGTTCCATTGATTGTAATGGAGTCACGTCATGGAGGGGCTGGAGTTTCTTCCCACTACGGGTGGGTCGGCCCGCCTCCAGTGCTTCAGCCTGGGCCTGGTGATACATTCACTTTAAGCTCCATACACTTCAATGGAATAAAACCTTCACCCAAACTGGAGACAAGAGTTGTGCTGTCTCTGGAAGAAAATGGCCATTTTTATCTAACGCCGGATAACCCTTTTAAAGTGGTACTCCAGCAAAAAAATTAAATAAAATTAAAATCGACTGGTGACAGAAAGTTATACAGATCTGTAATTTACTTCTATATAAAAATCCTAAGCCTTCTAGTACTTATCAGCTGCTGTATGTCCTACAGGAAGTGGTATATTCTTTTTGAATCTGATACAGTGCTCTGTCCAGAGCAGGAGTTTTTCTGTTGGAATTTGCAGCAGAGAGCACTGTGTCAGACTGGAGAGAATACACCGCTTCCTGTAGGACATACACCAGCTGATAAGTATGAGAAGATTTTTTTTAAATAGAAGTAAATCACAAGTCTATATACGTTTCTGACAACAGTCAGAGCTCCCCTTTTATTCCTATGAATGAAAATAATTTCAAGGAACGAGAACTTACCCAGAAAGATGAAATGTTCATAGTTTTCTCTCATCACTTCCATATAGAGCGACCTCTGCTGTTCGTTCAGCATTTCCCATTCTTCCCCAGAGAAGACGACTGTAACATCATCGAAGGTGAGAGGATACTGCGGGAAAAGAGGAATCAGTCACTGACACATCATGTGAACCCAACGGTAAAACCAAAGGATGGGACCACTGACAGCGGGCAAACATGTGGCAACCAAACCTGATGGGGGCCAGAAGACTAAGGCTGCATTCCCACGTTCTGTAAAGTTGTCCGTGCTCGCAGACAATTTTACAGCCCATTGCTTTCTATTGGGCTATTTAGATGTTCCGTGATTTCCCGTATCCGCGCCGTTAAAAAAAATAGGACATATCATTACTCAGAACGGATGCACGGAAAGGATTCCCCATAGAAATGAATGAGATCCGTGTTTTTCAAGGATGTGACATCTGTGTTCATCCGTGAAAAACACGGATGTGATGTAATCAATGTAATTTAAAATGCTTTGAACAGATCCGTGAAAAACACGGACACGAATGCAGAACGGATGAGAAAACGGACTGCTTTGCATGGATCACGTAGGTAGCTAGCAGACCACAATCACGGACCAGGCAAATCACGGAACGTGTGAATGCAGCCTAATGCATCTCCATCATTATCATAATAATAATAATAAAACATTCTGAGCCCATCTGATGCTACAGGTGTTGTATACACTATCTACCTACTACTAGGATGCTGTATACACTATATGCCTGATACTAGGATGCTGTATACATCACATACTGCACCCACCTGATGCTACAGGTGTTGTATACACTATCAACCTACTACTAGGATGCTGTATACACTATATGCCTGATACTAGGGGGCCGTATACATAATATATGCCTGATACTAGGATGCTGTATACATCACATACTGCACCCACCTGATGCTACAGGTGCTGTATACACTATATACCTAATGCTACAATGCTGTATACACAATATGCCCGATACTAGGGGGCTGTATACATGATATATTGGATTATGAGTATACATCACATACAGCACCCACCTGATGCTACAGGTGCTGTATACGGTATATACCGGATACTAGGACACTAAATACACTATACACCCCTGATACTAGGGGGCTGTATACATAATATATGCCTGATACTAGGGGGCTGTATACATAATATATGCCTGATACTAGGGGGCTGTATACATAATATATGCCTGATACTAGGGGGCTGTATACATGATATATTGCATTATCAGGTGTACACATCACATACAGCACCCATCTGATGCTACAGGTGCTGTATACACTATATACCTAATACTACAATGCTGTATACACTATATGCCCGATACTAGGCAGCTGTATACCTGATACTAGGCAGCTGTATACAATAAATATTGGATTATCAGGTGTACACATCACATACAGCACCCAACTGATGCTAAAGGTTCTGTATACGGTATATACCTGATACTAGGATGCTGAATACACTATACACCCCTGATACTAGGCAGCTGTATACATGATATATTGGATTATGAGTATACATCACCCACCTGATGCTACAGGTTCTGTATACAGTATATACTGGATACTAGGACACTGAATACACTATACACCCCTGATACTAGGATGCTGTATACCTGATACTAGGATGCTGTATACATGATATATTGGATTATCAGGTGTACACATCACATACTGCGCCCACCTGATGCTACAGATGCTGTATACACTATATACTGGTCTGTATGCCGCACACAGTATGGTATAAGCCATAGGATACACTATATACCGGACAGTAGCCATCTGCTGCAGTATGGGGGATGCAGGGTGTGGTGTTTACAGGGATCACGTGGTGCTGGACTTGGGGGATCCGACCCTTCACTCACCTGGACAGGCGGGGTCATGGCTCTGGCCGAGCACTGAGGAGCCAGACACGGGTGACACGTGCGAGAACTGATGAACCAGACGGTTGGGGGGTACCGAGCAAGTAACGGAAACACACGGGAGACGAACGGTTGTTACCGTATGCGCCTCCCGACCCAACAGGTTGGCCGTAAAGCGCGTTGCTAAAACGTACTACACCTAGTGCGCATGAGCGGAGGCACGTGGTCCTGCTAGCGGCACCTCCTAATCCCGCCCCCTGAGGGGAGGAGCGCAGCTGGTGGCATGACTGAGGAGAGCGGACTGCTGTATATAGAGGGACGAGGGCGGGAAAGTGAGGGACGAAGGAGTACTGGCAGCCTGTGTATAGAGGAGGACAGCGGAGTACTGGCAGCCTGTGTATAGAGGAGGACAGCGGAGTACAGGACTGCTGTATATAGATGGAGGACAGCGGAGTACAGGGCTGCTGTATATAGATGGAGGACAGCGGAGTACAGGACTGCTGTATATAGAGGAGGACAGCGGAGTACAGGGCTGCTGTATATAGAGGGGTGAGGGACAGCGGAGTACAGGACTGCTGTATATAGAGGAGGACAGCGGAGTACAGGACTGCTGTATATAGAGGAGGACAGCGGAGTACAGGGCTGCTGTATATAGAGGAGGACAGCGGAGTACAGGACTGCTGTATATAGAGGAGTACAGGACTGCTGTATATAGAGGAGGACAGCGGAGTACAGGGCTGCTGTATATAGAGGAGGACAGCGGAGTACAGGGCTGCTGTATATAGAGGAGGACAGCGGAGTACAGGACTGCTGTATATAGAGGAGGACAGCGGAGTACAGGACTGCTGTATATAGAGGAGGACAGCGGAGTACAGGGCTGCTGTATATAGAGGAGGACAGCGGAGTACAGGACTGCTGTATATAGAGGAGGACAGCGGAGTACAGGACTGCTGTATATAGAGGACAGCGGAGTACAGGGCTGCTGTATATAGAGGAGGACAGCGGAGTACAGGGCTGCTGTATATAGAGGAGGACAGCGGAGTACAGGGCTGCTGTATATAGAGGGGTGAGGGACAGCGGAGTACAGGACTGCTGTATATAGAGGAGGACAGCGGAGTACAGGACTGCTGTATATAGAGGAGGACAGCGGAGTACAGGGCTGCTGTATATAGAGGAGGACAGCGGAGTACAGGACTGCTGTATATAGAGGAGGACAGCGGAGTACAGGACTGCTGTATATAGAGGACAGCGGAGTACAGGGCTGCTGTATATAGAGGAGGACAGCGGAGTACAGGGCTGCTGTATATAGAGGAGGACAGCGGAGTACAGGACTGCTGTATATAGATGGAGGACAGCGGAGTACAGGACTGCTGTATATAGATGGAGGACAGCGGAGTACAGGACTGCTGTATATAGAGGAGGACAGCGGAGTACAGGACTGCTGTATATAGAGGAGGACAGCGGAGTACAGGACTGCTGTATATAGATGGAGGACAGCGGAGTACAGGACTGCTGTATATAGAGGAGGACAGCGGAGTACTGGGCTGCTGTATATAGAGGAGGACAGCGGAGTACAGGGCTGCTGTATATAGAGGAGGACAGAGGAGTACAGGGCTGCTGTATATAGAGGAGGACAGCGGAGTACAGGACTGCTGTATATAGAGGAGGACAGCGGAGTACAGGACTGCTGTATATAGAGGAGGACAGCGGAGTACAGGACTGCTGTATATAGATGGAGGACAGCGGAGTACAGGACTGCTGTATATAGAGGAGGACAGCGCAGTACAGGGCTGCTGTATATAGAGGAGGACAGCGGAGTACAGGACTGCTGTATATAGAGGAGGACAGCGGAGTACAGGACTGCTGTATATAGAGGAGGACAGCGGAGTACAGGACTGCTGTATATAGAGGAGGACAGCGGAGTACAGGACTGCTGTATATAGAGGAGGACAGCGGAGTACAGGGCTGCTGTATATAGAGGAGGACATATATAGAGGAGGACAGCGGAGTACAGGGCTGCTGTATATAGAGGAGGACAGCGGAGTACTGGGAGCCTGTATATAGAGGAGTACAGCGGAGTACAGGGCTGCTGTATATAGAGGGACGAGGGAAAGTGAGGGACAGCGGAGTACTGGACTGCTGTATATAGAGGGATGAGGGCGGGAAAGTGAGGGACGAAGGAGTACTGGGAGCCTGTGTACAGAGGAGGACAGCGGAGTACAGGACTGCTGTATGTAGAGGGACGAGGGAAAGTGAGGGACAGTGGAGTACAGGACTGCTGTATATAGAGGGACGAGGGAAAGTGAGGGACAGCGGAGTACTGGACTGCTGTATATAGAGGGATGAGGGCGGGAAAGTGAGGGACGAAGGAGTACTGGCAGCCTGTGTATAGAGGAGGACAGCGGAGTACAGGACTGCTGTATATAGAGGAGGACAGCGGAGTACAGGACTGCTGTATATAGAGGAGGACAGCGGAGTACAGGACTGCTGTATATAGAGGAGGACAGCGGAGTACTGGACTGCTGTATATAGAGGAGGACAGCGGAGTACAGGACTGCTGTATATAGAGGAGGACAGCGGAGTACAGGGCTGCTGTATATAGAGGAGGACAGCGGAGTTCAGGACTGCTGTATATAGAGGAGGACAGCGGAGTACAGGGCTGCTGTATATAGAGGAGGACAGCGGAGTACAGGGCTGCTGTATATAGAGGAGGACAGCGGAGTACAGGGCTGCTGTATATAGAGGAGGACAGCGGAGTACAGGACTGCTGTATATAGAGGAGGACAGAGGAGTACAGGGCTGCTGTATATAGAGGAGGACAGCGGAGTACAGGACTGCTGTATATAGAGGAGGACAGAGGAGTACAGGACTGCTGTATATGAGGAGGATAGCGGAGTACAGGGCTGCTGTATATAGAGGAGGACAGCGGAGTACAGGACTGCTGTATATAGAGGAGGACAGAGGAGTACAGGGCTGCTGTATATAGAGGAGGACAGCGGAGTACAGGACTGCTGTATATAGAGGAGGACAGAGGAGTACAGGACTGCTGTATATGAGGAGGATAGCGGAGTACAGGGCTGCTGTATATAGAGGAGGACAGCGGAGTACAGGACTGCTGTATATAGAGGCATGAGGGCGGGAAAGTGAGGGACGAAGGAGTACTGGGAGCCTGTGTACAGAGGAGGACAGCGGAGTACAGGACTGCTGTATGTAGAGGGAAAGTGAGGGACAGCGGAGTACAGGACTGCTGTATGTAGAGGGACGAGGGAAAGTGAGGGACAGCGGAGTACTGGACTGCTGTATATAGAGGGATGAGGGCGGGAAAGTGAGGGACGAAGGAGTACTGGCAGCCTGTGTATAGAGGAGGACAGCGGTATACAGGACTGCTGTATGTAGAGGGACGAGGGAAAGTGAGGGACAGTGGAGTACTGGCCTGCTGTATATAGAGGAGGACAGCGGAGTACAGGGTACCTGTGTATAGAGGAAGACAGTGGAGTACTGGGAGCCTGTATATAGAGGAGGACAGCGGAGTACAGGACTGCTGTATATAGAGGGAAGACGAAGTACTGGGCGCCTGTATATAGAAGAGGACAGTGGCGTACTGGGTGCCTGTATATAGAAGACAGTGGAGTACAGGACTGCTGTATATAGAGGGGCAGGTGCGGGAAAGTAAGGGATGACGGAGTATGGGAGCCTGTATATAGAGGAGAACAGCGGAGTACTGAGCGCCTGTATATAGAGGAGGATAGCGGAGTACTGGGCGCCTGTATATAGAGGAGAACAGCGGAGTACTGGGCGCCTGTATATAGAGGAGGACAGCGGAGTACTGGGGGCAATTATATAGAAGAGGACAGCGGAGTACAGGGCCTCTGTATATAGGAGGACAGGGGAATACTGGGAGCCTGTGTATAGAAGAGGACAGTGGAGTACAGGGCGCCTGTATATAGAGGACAGCGGAATACTGGGATCTTGTATATAGATGAGGGCAGCAGAATACAGGGCTGCTGGATATAGAGGGATGAGTGCGGGAAAGTGGGGGATGGCGGAATATCAGGAGCCTATATATAGAGGCGAACAGAGGAGTACAGGGCTGCTGGATATAGAAAGAAAGGGGCGGGAAAGTGAGGGACCACAGAGTACTGGGAGCCTTTATATAGAGGAGGACAGAGGGACACTGCGAGCCTGTATATAGAAGAGGACAGTGGAGTACAGGGCTGCCGGATATAGAGGGATGAGGGTGGAAAAATGAGGGACGACTTAGTACTGGGTGCCTGTATATAGAAGAGGACAGCGGAGTACAGGGCTGCTGGATATAGAGGGATGAGGGCGGGAAAGTGAGGGACGACGGAGTACAGGGCGCCTGTATATAGAGGAGGACAGCGGAATACTAGGAGCCTGTAAATAGAAGAGGACAGCGGAGTACAGGGCTGCTGGATATAGAGGGATGAGGGACGGAGGAGTACTGGGTGCCTCTATATAGAGGGCTGACCCCAGAATACTGGACTCCTGTATATAGAGGGATGAGGGGGGGTCCACGGAATACTGGGCTCTTTAAATAGAGGGGTGGGGGGGATCGTGGAATAATGGTCTCCTTTATATAGAGGGATTAGGGCGGGAAGTATATATAATATACTGTATATTTTAAATAAATACATGTCTCAAAAAAAAAAAAAATAAGGGGAACACTCAAACACCTAGTTCTGAATAAATGAAATATTCACATTCAATACTTAGTTCCATACAAAGCTGAATGTACTGACAACAAACTCACTCATACATCATCAATGGAAATCACTTTTATTACCCAATGGAGGCCTGGATTTGGAGACACACAAAAATGAAAGTGGAAAAACACACTCCAGGATGATCCAACTTTGATGTAATGTATGTCAACACTGTAAGTCACACTGAGGCTCAGTATCGTGTGTGACCTCCATGTGCCTGTATGACCTCCCTACAATTTCTGGACAGTCTGTGGTGCAATGTGATGTTGGTGGATGGAGTGAGACATGATGTACCAGATGTGCTCAATGGGATTCAGGTCTGGGGAATGGGTGGGCCCGATCATAGCTTCAATGTGTTCATCTTGCAGGAACTGCTGACACTCCAGCCACATGAGGTCTTGCATTGTCCTGCATTAGGAGGAACCCAGGGCCAACCGCACCAGCATATGGTCTCACAAGGGGGTCTGAGGATCTTATCTCGGTACCTCATGGCAGTCAGGCTACCTCTGGCGAATACATGGATGGCTGTGTGGCCCTCCAAAGAAATGCCATTCCACACCATTACTGACCTACCGCCAAACCGGTCATGCTGAAGGAAGTTGCAGGCAGCAGATCGCTCTCCATGGCGTCTCCAGACTCTGTCAAGTGCTCAGTGTGAACCTGCTTTCATCTGTGAAGAGCACAGGGTGCCAGTGGTAAATTTGCCAATCTTTGTGTTCTCTGTTAAGTGCCAAGCATCCTGCATGGTGTTTGGCTGTGAGCACAACACCCATCTGTGGATGTCGGGCCCCCATGCCATCCTCATGGAGCCGGTATGTGGTGTCCCACCACGGGTGTTCTTTTCTTTCATACACCTGCTGCAAAAGTTCTCACTCCAGATTAATTGGTGATTTAGCGCACTTTAGAGTTTCACCATTAGATGTCAGTATTTTATATGTATGCTCTTGTGTTGCACAGCTGAAGTTAGGAATGGTTTACTGTTTTGTGTGTACCATGTGTTTTTGCTAGCCTATAGGATATGCTCTCTACTTCCAACCTATTATCTTTCTTTTGCACACATTCCTTTCCACTATTCACAGGGTAGATAACACATCCCCTGTAGGAAGTAGTTACTTGTTGGGAGGAAGTGTAGTTTCCATCTTATCCAGATTCTTAGAGAGGACTGACACAAACAAGACAGTCCCTGATGTAGCCAAACCAGGGCCTGGCTCTGCCAGGACCCTTGTCCGGGATGAGTATGTGCAGTTCAGTTCAGTCTAGTGTAGTCGAGTCTAAGACACAAGTGTGGTCAGATGCAATTATAGACACTTAGGGGAAGATTTATCAGACATGGTGTAAAGTGAAACTGGCTCAGTTGCCCCTAGCAACCAATCAGGTTCCACCTTTCATTTTCCAAAGAGTCTGAGGAATGAACGGTGGAATCTGGTTGCTAGGGGCAACTCAGCCAGTTTCACTTTACACCATGTTTGACAAATCTCCCCCACAGTTCTACTATGCAGTGCTAAACACTACAAGAGGGAAAAGAGTCTAGGAAAAACCTAGCCCACGTCATGAACCAGTCTAAAAGGTGCAGGGCAGTATCCTGATACACAAGAGGAACTAGCCTGGATAGGACAAAGCAACCAGAAGGTCTACGTATCCTATCTTGCAGTGCAGGTAACTGGGAAGGCTCGGAAACTTAGTTTTACCCAGGTAACCAAGGCTTGTATCACCCTAGGTGGACGAGTACCTCGACACTGTAGGGCAGAAGGTGGTCAGACTATAGTCTATACACAGGTACAAGTAAACTCTCACGTTCCGGCAGAGCACAGTACTACATTGGGTTAGGACTCCCTTGACAAACTCCTCTCTACGCTACTCTAATTTCAACTCTTCCACCACTGCTACAACTACCTCTATTCTACTCTACATCTTCACGCATCTCCTCCGCACAAAAGCGCTGTTGTCCGTGTAAAGATTTATCTATTTGCTACCAAAGTGTTTTGTACTATTAAGAGACTGTACAGTAAAGCTGTTATATATTTTTACATCACTGGGACTCATCCTTTCCTCCGCACCAGCACCTATACACACCTTGGGTTATTTTTCCCCTTCCTGTGGGTGGCGGTACCGATAGGTTGGGTGGGTCAATTGCCACTCAGGACTACCGTGACAAGAGCCCAAGTGACCCACTACAACCTGGCAGGTCACCGACCATTTCTGGGGAACACAGACAGCCACAATACAAAGCAGGTACCAACATCACACCTGTGTGCTGGACTTGGCGTCACGACACTTACACCTCTGGCTGAGCTGACCCAACAACACCGACCAATCACCATAGAAGTGACATCACAAGCAACACCTTAGCACGTCATTAGTCGAGTACCACAGGTTTCTAACCGCTTGTCAAGACCCACTTGTGGCCTACTGGAGGTCATTTTGAAGGGCTCTGGCAGTGCTTCTCCTGTTCCTCCTTGCACAACAGCCAAGGTTGCAGTCCTGCTGCTGAGTTGCTGCCCTCCCTTGGCCTCCTCCACGTCTCCTGGTAGCGCCTCCAGCCTCTGGGCACTACACTCACAGACACAGCCAACCTTGCCACAGCTTGAATTGATTTGCCATCCAGGATGAGCTGCATAACCTGAGCCACTTGTCGGTGGGTTGTAGAGTCCATCTCATGCTACTACGAGTGTGAAAGCACCACCAACATTCAAAAGTGACTAAAGCATCAGCCAGAAAGCATAGGTACTAAGAAATGGTCTGTGGTTCAACCTGCAGAACCCTCCTTTATTGAGTGTCTTGCTTGATACCAATTATTGCCACCTGTTGTCTATTCCATTTGCACAACAACAATTTCACAAACACCATACTTTACCTTTATGCTGCAAGTCTTCTCCTGCGCTCCTTCTCCCTATCCCGTTTACAGCAGCAGCTTTGGAGCGGCCTGTCTGAGCAGACATACCGCTCAGCCAATCACTGGCTGGGACCGCCGTGGCCAGTGATTAGCTGAGCAGTCTGTCAGCTCATGCAGGCCTCTCCGAAGCTGCTGCTGCGAGCAGGACCCAGGGAGAAGGAGCGCAGGAGAAGACTTGCAGCATAAAGGTAAAGTATGGTGTTTAAACAAGGGCTGCAAGGACATCGATAACGATGTCCCTGCAGCCCTCGCTAACCGATTATCAGGCCGTGGAATAGGCCCAGTAGACAAGCGCCGATCTAGCAGATCATCGCTCGTTTATATTATTCATCGGGCCCCCAGAATAGGACCCTTACTTGGAGGTAAATGAGTCAGAGGATAATAAAAGATTTGTCTTTTACACATACACACATGGACAGAGTGATTCAACAAGTGATCAGACGGCACTGGCACCTCATTGAAAGCGATAATGACCAAGTAGAGACAGCCAAACGGCAACCTCTGTTTTCTTACAGACAGAGACTATAGGGGACTGCCTAAAACACAGTATGGGTACACAGTCAAAAGAAAGAACATGGCTGGAAGAAACCCCCTACGCTAGGGGCGGACACAGTCTGCAAAGGGCCCTTGTGCAAAAAATGTGTTTTGGGCCTCCATAACCTATTCGTTTCTCAACCTTTCTGCCTTAAAGGCGCACACATATGTACACCCGGGTATCCGGTACATGTGTCCTGGTTTCTCCAAGAGGGCCCTACAGCACAGCACAGATGCCAGGGCCCACTAAAGGACTGTACTGTAGTCTGTGCAGGCCCCAGTGTGGGACTGGGGTACCTGTGGCCCACCAATAGAACTGATCATGGGGGGGCACCCACATAAAGAACCCATCAGAAGCAACATGCTGACCACAACTCCTGGAATAACAACAACTAACACTCTCAGAATGCCTTACACTTATGAAGCTCTCAGAGAATGCTGGGAGTTATAGTTTCCAAAATGACAACCCCTTGAGTTGTCTGCTCATTTGTACTTCAAATTTGAACACATCCTGAGGGCTGCAGACTGCAGTAAATGCTGGAGGTTGTAGTGTTTGCAGCTGTTGTACTTGGAGGGTGCTGGGTGCATTATATACTGTATGCTGTGTGGAGGATGAGAGTATATAGCTCAGAGTGTGAAAGTGACCCCAGAACAGCACTAATAGGGGATAGAAAAAATGGGGCACAGGTGGGATACATGTACTGTATGTGGCTGCACAGGTGGGATACATGTACTGTATGTGGCTGCACAGGTGGGATACATGTACTGTATGTGGCTGCTTAGAGGGAAGATGAAAGAGAAAAATAACCATGCTGCAGGGGGGAGGGGGGGGCACAGTTACTGGCAAAAAAAAAAAAAAAAAAAATATATAAACTTATAATCAAACATCAGCATCAGAGGGTGGGGGGCCCTGTGCTTTCTCTTACTCAGTCCACTCTCTGTCTGGCAAATTCCAGCAGCCTGACAGACACATTGACAATAATCACTCACTGTCAGAGCTGCTGCTGTTGCTCCTCTTTACAGTCCCGTCCCTGGCAGCCATAACCCAGCAGGATCCCTCCAGCCCCAGTCATCACACTCCTCTCCTCCTCACACAAGGTATGCCGGACAGTGGAGTACAGGAGGGCTGTCAGCAGCAGCAGTGTGCAGGAGGAAAGGAGGACAGAGGAGAACCAGCCTTTGCTGGGCACAGCGTCCAGTCACTAAGTGGGCCCCACAGGAGCAGGGGGCCCGCACTTACCGGGTGCTGATACCGCCTGGGGGGCTCACTACAGACATGTGCCATGCTGAGCTGACACTTTGCGTTCTTATAAAGCGATCAACGATTTCTCGTTCGGTCGTTAATCGTTAACTGCATTTCAACCAAACGATTATCGTTTAGATTCGAACGATTTAACAATAATCTGAACGATAATCGTCCGGTGGAATAGGGGCCTAACACTAGGATGTTTTGTTTAGTGTCGGAGGGTTGGGGGGGGGGGGGTGAGCCTGTAGATGTATAGACAAGGTGTGACTTTTTTACATCTGTTTGGGTGTAACTCAAAAGATGATTGTTTTTAAGGGTCTGCTTTACATAGTCCCCCCTTTTCATAAACATGTGGCTACTATAGTCATGCAAAGCGTGGCTTTCCTGGAGGATCCAGTGGTTTGGATGTACAAATAATAAATAACTATAATCTTGCTGGAGATGGGGCTGCTGATATACTTACTGCAGAGAATTTGAACTCTTTACATTTTGTACTATTTTTAACAAACTTAACTTTTTTTTTTCTTAAAGGGCTTTTCCCATTTGCTTGTCCCCTATCCATGTGGCTGTTTTCAAAACAAAAGGAGCCGTTAGACCCCTGCAATCTTTTACTTATCCTGTGAATAGGGGACAAGTACGTTTTAATTAGAAAACCCCTTTTAAGCCATTTATGTTGCTTTTATGAAAACCTGCTTAGGTTAGGGATACATCACTTTTTAATTATGAATATAGTGGGGTACCCTAGCGGCTATAAGGCCTCATAGCAGCTGCATGAATACTACCTGCATGAATAGGCCTTGCTCACCATAATCCCCATGGGTACCCTCTGTGGTATATGTGCTCTTCAGTAGATAAGACAATGTTTCAGTTGCATAAATCCATAGTACATCTTTTATACAAGTACAATGCCATTCCTCGATACTCTCCTCAGCAGTCCCTATACATTTTGGACTCCAGCAAGACTAATACAGGTTCTTCCCCAGGGGCAGATTTTCAGCTCTACTAACTAACCACACCTTCCCTCCTGATCTTGATATCATTTTTTTTTTTTCCTTACTGCCTTCAACTTCACCTTAGGTTAGTGCCTTTCCCTTTGTCAAATTGTCAGTGCAGAAAGACAAAGTGTCCTGTTCTCCATCTACCACTACGAACGCAATAGCGAAGAAAAAACTATCGCAAATACGATCATAAGTAACGATTATTGTTCCATGGAAATGATTAAACGTTTTCAGGTCTTTCGCAATAGCGGTCGTTTGAGATCGTTAACGATTATGCAACTGATAATCGTCCGGTGGAATAGGGCCCTTAGGATGGGAAGTTGTAATTTTGATTGCCAAGGGGCAAGTGTCTGAGCCATTACAAGTTCATAGCTATGTAGCCTACTGACCTTTATGTTTGTTTTTTTAGCACACCTCATCTTATAAACTGTTCAGTATAGAGTAGCGTCACTTACATTAAGAAACTTGGAGCGAAATGAACCAGGACTCGGTCAGATTTTAAAATATTTATTGAGTACAAAGTTATGTGAAAATCGAAAACAGAAGGCTGTGTACCCCAGGACCATATGTTGAGGTAGAAGTGACAGGTCAGGTACATAACACTACATTGGGTAATAAAACACTGATAAAAAAATATTTACAGGTTCATACGTTGGCAGCAACCAAAACACAAAGTTGCTGTGTGCAGTAATAAGGGCAAAACCGCTCTGTGCGACAACCACGATAGGAAGGCCGGGAGGTCCTGGTCAGGACACCAATGGCTCTTACATCGACTGGGGTCAGGTATGTAAGGAAATACATTGCTATATAGACTAAGTGCATTTAGTTCAAAATCTGTTCTAGCGTTACCCAATGTCAGGCTTGGTCACACGTGTATTCGTTGGACACCATAAAGGACATTGCTTTTGCCTCCAGTTAGAGGCTCAAATACTCAAGAATTCACAGGGACATTTCGGCGCCTGGTCCCTCAAACTAAGTAACACCATCTCCATATAGGTGAACTACGTCGGCCCATGGCCATACACAAAATGTGCACGAAGTCGAAAGATATTCCAAAATAAATATAGTTTCAGGTATTAAGATTTAATGGGGCTTTTTTCCCCTAAGAGAAGCAATAAGGCTGGGGCTACACAGGGATTCCCAGTCACACCACTCATACAAGTGAATGGAGTCGCGCTGTGACCCACAAGAGGCCACCACAGGCAGATGCAAAAAACTAAAAAATTCTTACAGCTGTGTGGTCACAGTGCAGCACGACCCCATTCGCCTGTATGAGTAAAGAGGTCACACAACAGGCGGTATGACACTGCGATTCCTGGTCACGTGACCCGGAATCTCTGTGTAGCCCCAGTCTTAGTAAGCAACCATCGTCGTCCCATCATAGTTTGTTAACACTGAATTTTTCTAATTCTTAAGAACCCTCATCTGCAAGAATCAGAAGTCATTCTCCGAGATGTGTAGTGATCACTAATCTGCATGTCAGCTACCGAAGATCTGACTAGTACCCCACTAAATTACTGCAAAATCCACGATATTCTGTGCTGGAGACAATTTTGCAAGAACCGAAATAGGCAACCACAGGAAAATATCCTATAGTGTTATTTGTCTATAGCCTGCCAGAGGGGAGCAAAGTATAGACTTGTTATGCATTCAAAGACTGCATGGTTGTTTAATAGAGATGAGCAAACCTCGAGCATGCTCAAGTCGATCCGAACCCAAACTTTCAGCATTTGATTAGCGGTGGCTGCTGAAGTTGGATAAAGCCCTAAGGCTATGTGGAAAACATGGATATAGTCATTGGCTGTATCCATGTTTTCCAGACAACCTTAGAGCTTTATTCAAGTTCAGCAGCCCCAGCTAATCAAATGCCGATCGTTCGGGTTCGGATGGACTCGAACCCGAACCCGGTTCGCTCATCTCTATTGTTTAACCAGGTTTTCATATACTACTGTATATAGTCGTCTGTCTGTAAGCCATACACTGATATAAGGTTACTGGAAAGCATGTGCATTCAGTAGTTCTAAAGTTTTAGCTGTATAGTTATGTTTCTTGAAACTAGTATGGCCATCATGACACCTCCAATATCAACTGTTGCAGATGCTTGAATACTTTGGTTTACCGATACAAGAGGGGTGGTTGAGGATTTCCAACAACTCAAAGGTAGGAGAAGGGATGCGATAATACAACATGCATAGTTGTATCTACCAAGTCCATACACTAGGGGCAGCACAGAACCCTTGGCAGCCATATATTTTACGTATAAATGTTTTATCTTTTCAAAAAAGAGGATTCTGACCAAATCCATGCTGGTGTTTAATAATCGAAATGGACAGACATCAATATATATCTGACTAATTGTTCTGTGTATATTGGGTTTGTAACTCTTTAAAGTTCTTTTTATATAGTACTGCACTGCCACATCCACCGATATGAGACGAAGCAGTGATACTTCCCATCTCTATTACTAATCATACAGCAATGCAGATACGTGCACTGGTAAACGCTGTAGCACTCACACGTGCCACGTTGCCTTCAAAGCAGCTGATCAGCGGGATGCCACGGGCCGGACCCCTACCGATCTAATATTGAGGGCCTGTCCTGACTACAGTATACGCAATGTTTATATGACTTAAACAGGTATGGGGAACCTTCCGCCCTCCAGCTGTTGCAAAACTGCAATTCCCATCATGCCTGGACAGCCTGAGAATCGTAGTTTTGCAACAGCTGGAGGGCCAGAGAATCCCCATCCCTGGACTGGAATCACACATGCAAGTAGTTTTTGTTTTGTTTGTTTTTGTGTATTAAAAAAAAAAGGATGAAGGCCCCTCGCAGACATCCGTATTACAAATAGAAGTCGGACCAGATTGTGGGTCTAATAGCACCGTACTGACTGTCTGGTTATCAGACATATGGTCAGCTTTGGACTACTATCCATAATAGACAGGTATAAGAATGTATGTAGGGGCCTTAAGCTTTTATTTTCTGCTTGAGTGACTTTTTGCTAAAGCTGTGTTCATAGGACAGGATACATTATAACTGCTATAAGACCACCGCATAGTGTGAATACAACCTTACACTACTTTCACCATGTTATAACACATTAGCTAAGAGACACCGTAATAAGTAAATCTGCCTCAGAGCTGTACCTGAATCAGGGACCTTACGGAAGTTGGGGAGGCTGTCTATCAGCTAAAGCGATTCGCTTTATGTGGAGTGCATTCTCTGCTAAATCTATGCTGTATTATTTACATTTTTTACATCTCTAAACTACGACTTACTTGTCCCTTTCAGTGGTGAAAAGGCAGGTCACCTGCGACGAACATGCCGACGTTCTAGAGTAATGCTGAAATCTTAAACGACACATTGAAAATCTAAAATTTCTAGTAGGTCTTTTACACACAAAGAAAGTTTTGACCCCCCCCCCCCCCCCCCCCAACACAAAAACCCAAAAAACTAAAAAGACCATTACAAAAATTAAAAAAATGATGTGTAACACCATAATGATGACCACATTTACACGGTCACCACATACACAGTGCTGCCGTCATCCCCTTGTGTAGTGTACAAAATGGTCGGAGCATCGTTGTCTCCTGTTTTTGGAAGAACTTCGTTGTTACCAGAGTCTTTGGAGGCCGACTGGCCAACATGGCCTCCTGCCGGGACGTCTCTCGGCCTGTGGGTTGCTTGGTGGGAAGTCAAGTTCTCAAGGGAATTAAACTTCTCGTCACAGTCGCTGCACTTAAACAGTCTTTCCACTACAACCGCTGGCTGCTGCTCGCTGGTGGCCTGGTTAGATACCCCGTTCTTTTCTCCAACCTTCCTTATAATAATGCTGCTATTCTGCTGACTAGCACCACCTACAACGGTAGACGCAGGTGGCTGGGCCACCTGCAAAGTCCTGTTTGTATTGACAGAAGAGATATTCGTTATGGGTGCCGCAACAGACCCTGAATTGCCAATACCCAAGCCACTATTTAAGGTGAGGATGGTGGGATTGTTGATACTCAATGTCCCTTTGTTGGCATTTCCAGCAAGAGCAACGGGAGAATTACCGCCAATGTAAAGTCCATTGACAGGCGCAATGTTACTGAACGCCAGGTTTCCACCCAAAGTTACAGGAGCAACGTTTCCAGCAACAACACCCCCGTTAACAGCGACCACGGTTGCATTACCAATACCAGAGGAGACGTTATCCTTGGAAGGAATGGCAGATCCGGTCAGAATTAGACCAGAATTGGCATCTACAAAGAGCGGAATTGTTTGTCCCACAGGCGCATTTCCTGCAGCTGATACCGGCACCGCCTTGAGAGTTCCACCACCGACATTGGAGTTCTTTATATTGAGAGCGTTGGTGATATTCCCAGACTGGTTAACATTGATGGCCACAGGTTTTGCATGCCCAGGGGGCACAGTAACAGGAAGCGTATTTGTCTGACCCATGACTGGGGTCACCGCCACCGAACTGAATTTAGGATTGACAGTCCTCGTAGTGGTAGCAGTGCTTGTTGGCACAAGCCTAGTGTTCTTACTTATTGGCACTCTGCTGTTCTGTTTCATGCCCGAAATCTGGTTTTCTGCAATATTCATGGGTGTCGCGAGCATGATTCCTGAACTACCGACTGTGACGGGGAATGTAAGCATGATACTTTGGTTGCCATTTACAGGCACAGACAAGGGTTGGTTGCCAATACCGGTACCTCCAGTGACTATAATAGGCGATGGCTGCTGCATTTGAACTTTATTGACCAAAACTGCAGCTCCCTGTTGGTTGCCTTGAGGTTGCATGGCTTTGTTGTTCGAGGAAGGAGGCGCAGGGGCAGGAGAAGGCCCCTTGTTACTTTTAGGATGGGTTACTGGTGGCGTCATGGCTTTAGAAGTTCTAGCATCAATATTTGTGCTACTGGCGGGCGAAGCGCGACGCACTGCTACTCCTTCATCTTTGTCATCTATTATTATGATTGGATTAGAGTCCTTCTTTGCTTCTTTAGGTCCCCTGGAAGGTGGAGTAATAAAAATGCCGCCACTTCGCACGTTACTGATAGTAATGGGTGGCGTCTCTGGGCGCTTATTTGCAGGTGGTGGAGTTTTCTTAAAATCCTGGCCTCCACCAATGCCAGATGGAGCTGAAGGAAGACCCGATCTGGTGGAGGAAAGAGCGATGTAAGCAGGAGCTTGGCTACTGACGCTGGCTTTTTGAGTATGAGTGCGTTGTTCGTCATCACAGTCAACAATAATCACTGCAGGACTGATTCTTTTTGTTGGAACCCCACTTTCTGAAGCCGCCTGGGGGGCAGGTCTTTTAGTGGCATGACTCTCATTTACTATAACCTGCTCCACCTCCTGACCCACAAATGCAGAGGAAGAGGAAATAGTGTTTTTGGAAGCTGAACCCCATCCATCTGATGACACGGAGTTCTTATTTCCAGCCATCTGCCCGGTGTTGCCAGTTGCTGATGTCGCTGGCTGTACTCTGGTGATTTTGCCACTGTGGATAGAGTAATTTAGTTGGTTTTGTCGCCCATTACTATAGAGATTGACTGTATTTCGGTCTATGCTATTATTACTGCTGGTTACGGTTTGTGGTAGAGCTCTATTTCTCTGGTCACCAACAGCACCGGAATGGTTATTGGCAGCAAACATTGGCATTGTTTCAATAGCTGCCAACGGAGACATAGATTGAGACTTCCTATGATTCCCACTATTGTTTGCAGGAACCATTCCATACTTAACACCCTGGTTAGGCCCATGAGGTGACGAGGCTCCTGTATTGTTTCCATGCATGCCACTGCTGGCAGAGTGCTCCGGCTTGTTGGGAAAAACATTTGGAGACTTTGCATCACCAGGCCGGCGATATCCTGAATATGGTGAGGACATCTGGATCATCGCAGTATTCCCTTGAACATTTACTGGTGGAGTGCCATGTCTGACGGGAGGGCGTACATTCGAGAAAGGGGTAGGATTTGGTCCTCCGCTGAAGTACGGATTTGGAGGAGATGCGTATCGATGTCCCTGAGCTCCGTCAACCGGCCCGGGAACAGGATGGTGCAGCCTTCTTTGTTCCCAGTGAACGTTCATCCCACATTGATTATTGCAGAACGCACCGCAGCCGGGACAAGGTGGCATAGGATTCCTCCGATCGTGGAACACCGGATCACGCATGTGAGGGTTTCTATTCCTGTTATCCAGATCTGTAAAGATACAAATGAAATGTGTAAGGTTGGATTCAAGTGATCTCTACTTGTTGTAGCATCTATAGAAGCTGAACCTATGAAGGGCATGGTCCTATTTTCACCTTTGGTAAGGTTCAAACTGCAAAAGTTTCTTCCTTTCTATTGTCCTGTGAACCCTCAGGGTCTTTTGTCTCGCTTTATTAGTGACTAAAGATCATGTTGGTCTAGACCAGTCATGTCAAACTCTGGCCCGCGGGCCAAATCTGGCCCGTGGTGCCATTATTTTTGTCCCGCCAGGCAATTCAGAGTTTGAATTACATCTGGCCCACCATGGCTACTACATAAGAGACTATGGGGGAGGGCTGGCTACTATATAAGAGACTATGGGGGAGGGCTGGCTACTATATAAGAGACTATGGGGGAGGCCTAGCTACTATATGAGACTACTGGGGAGAGCTGGCTACTATATAAGAAACTATGGGGGAAAGCTGGCTACTATATAAGAAACTATGGGGGAGGGCTGGCTACTATACAAGACTATGGGGGAGGGCTGGCTACTATATAAGACTATGGGGGAGGGCTGGCTACTATATAAGACTATGGGGGAGGCCTACCTACTATATGAGACTATGGGGGAGGGCTGGCTACTATATGAGACTATGGGAAATGCTGGCTACTATATGGGACACTTGGGGGGCTGGCTACTATTAAGGCACTATCGGGAGGGCTGGCTAATATGTGGGGAAATTTTGGTTGGGTTGGCTACAACATGGGCCAATATTGGGGGAGCTGGCTATTACATGGGTTTGGGTGCCCAGAGCTGGGGGACACACCACTGACAGTGCCAGGAACACCGCACGCTGCTCTGACAGTGCCAGGACCGCCAAATTCACGCTTCAATAATTATCAAGGTTGGCCCCCGACTTTGTCCAATTTTTTTAAATTTTGGCCCACTGTGTATTTGAGTTTGACACCCCTGGTCTAGACAGAAAAGTCTATCTATTTTAATAGAATTGCAGGCACAATATGATAATCCATTCTAATAAACCCCTTAGAGGGAACCCATCGCAATAAAAATGCAGTGCAATATGTGGACGGCTATAGAGGAAGTGCAAAGAAGAGTGATAAAACTTTTAGGATGTCGTCATTTATGAAAATCTGTTCATTCTGTGATTAGTTGGATGGTGCTAATCTCATCCCTCACTTGCCCAAACATGGCCACACAACACTACCACAACACCCTGACAACAACCCTAGACTCTGTAGCTCCCCCTACTCTCCGCACACCCCGCCACAGATGCCAGCAGCCCTGGCACACGCCAGAAACTCGCTTATTTCTGCGATGCTCTAGGACGGCTGAACGTCTGTGGAGGAAATATAGAACCTCAGCAGATTTCCTACACTACAAATTCACTCTCAAATCTTCTTACTCTGCCCACCACCTCACTAAACAAGCTTATTTCAACTCTCTCATTTCCTCACTCTCCAACAACCCAAAGCGTCTCTTTGATACCTTTAACTCTCTTCTTAAGCCCAAGGTTCAGACACCCATCACTGACCTCTGTGCTGAAGACCTGGCCCTCCTACTTCAAATCTAAAATTGACACTATCCATCCTGGCATGACCTCCCAAAGACCCATAGATCCCATTCCCTCTCCCACCTTCTCTTCATTCTCTGCTTTTGATCCAGTTACAGAGGAAGAATTTGCCAAGCTCCTCTCCTCCTCTCTCCCTACTACCTGCCCTAGTGACCGTATTCTCTCACACCTCCTCCAGTCTCTCTCTCCTGCTGTTACTACTCACCTCACAAAAATATTCAATCACTCCCTCTCCTCTGGTATCTTCCCCTCCTCATTCAAACACACTATTATAACCCCACTACTAGAAAAAAGAAAAATAAATTGCTGGACCCATCCTGTCCAGGCAACTATCGACCTGTCTCCAATCTGCCTTTCGTTTCTAAATTCCAGGAAAGTCTGTTCTATTCTCGCCTAACCCGCTATCTCTCTGATAACGCTCTTCTTAACCCTCTACAGTCTGGTTTCCGATCCCTTCACTCTACTGAAACTGCTCTCACCAAGGTGTCAAACTATCTCCTGAAGGCAAAGTCACAAGGAAACTCCTCCTTGCTGATTCTCCTGAATCTTTCAGCAGCGTTTGACACTGTGGACCACCAGCTCCTTTTCTCCATGCTCAGCTCTCTTGGCCTCAAGGACTCTGTTCTCTCCTGGTTTTCTTCCTACCTCTCTGACCGCTCCTTCAGTGTATCCTTCTCTGGCTCTACTTCTTCTCCCTTACCTCTCTCTGTTGGGGTTCCCCAGGGCTCAGTCCTGGGTCCCCTCCTCTTCTCCCTCTTTACAGCCCCCATCGGACAGACCATCTCTACCCTGATGACACCCAGCTCTACTCCTCTTTCCGTGACATCACCCCTACATTCTTACAAAATATTAGTGAATGTCTATCCACTCTAACACTATGACCTCTCTGTTTCTCAAACTAAACCTTTTTAATACTGAACTTCTTGTATTCCCTCCCTCTTACTAACCCAAACCTGACCGGGGTTTATGCTAGACTCAGATCTATCTTTTACTCCCTATATCCAAGCTCTTGCACGATTCTGGCACCTACATCTCAAAAAATATCTCCAGAATCCGCCCATTTCTCACCCCTGACACAGCTCAGACTGACTGACCCTGATCCATTCCCATCTTAACTATTGTAACTCCCTACTAATCGGTCTTCCTTTCTCTAAGCTCTCCCCTCTCCAGTCTATCCTGAACGCAGCAGCCAGACTCATCTTCCTCTCCAGCCGTTATACTTATGTCTCCCCCCTGTGCCAGTCACTGCACTGGTTACCAATTAAATACAGAATCCAGTTCAAACTCCTCACCCTCACCCATAAAGCTCTCCACAACTCTGTCCCCCCATACATCTTCTCCCTCATCTCCACCTATCATCCTACCTGTGCTCTGCGTTCTGTTAATGATCTAACACTAACATCTTCCACAATCAGAACCTCACACTCCCGCCTCAAAGACTTCTTTCGTGCTGCACCAGTTCTCTGGAATGCCCTACCAAAAGACCTGAGACTTATCTACAACTCCCAGAGTTTCAAGCAAGCCCTGAAGACTCATCTCTTCAGGCTCGCTTATAACATTCCCTAATCTCGCCGACCTCTATGCTATCCCTTCTCCATCTTCTCTACCTTCCTCGGTATCATGTACTTTGAACTTTCTACTTGACCTCAGACAATGGTGTGTGACTGGCTAGCCCAATCACCAATAGGTACTTAGCGATTCTATGGACTATGGCTGCACCATTGGCAAATAAAGCACTTGTTGCCTCTCGTGTCACCCGCAGTCATCCAAGTCTGTAAGTTCTTGCAAGAAGGTCTCTAACTCCTTTTGTATATTTATTTATTTATTGTATAATGTAATATAAATATAAAATTTGTATTGTGTAAAAAAACAAAAAACAAAACACAAAACGCTGCAGAATCTGTTGGCGATATACAAATAAATATTATTATTGAGTGATTGACAGCTCTAAGAGCGTACACAGCTGTCAATCACTGATAGGACCACCCACTTGACTACTTAGTGAGAAGATTTACATGAATAAATGACAGGTTATAATGAAACTACTCCACAAAACTGTGTATTGCTGCTTAGCTTTTCCTGCCCACAGATTGGACGGCATCTTCTGCCAGTGTGGATCAGTCTAATAACAACGAAAATGGCATTGTATGGCACCCCCTTGAAATTAAGATCAGTGCAAAACACAGCCACAGCCAGAAAGTTGCATCTCCCTTGATACATCCCACGGAAGCCAAATTTTGTTAATTAGAAGACTGCTCATGCACGGAACCTCTCAAATGAAGAACGCATCCAGGGAAACACAATCTCCCAGTGTTGGACCTTAACAAAAAGCTCCCATCCTATTGGATACTTACCAATATGACCACTAGGGGGGGCCATGGGCATCTGGTCAAAAGCAAAGACTGGATTTCCTGGCCTCTCAGGCAAATGAAATGGAGAGCTGGGGTCAGCGGCATTTCTGTATCCAGGACCAGCATAGTGAGGAGACAGAGGCACCATTCCTGCATTCCCATAGGTGCCCATCGGGGAGGTGGGATGTGGCATTCCTTCACCTCTACTGGCAAATCCAGGAGATATCGGGCTCCCATTAAAGTAAGGGTTTGGAGAAGTCATATACGGTTTCCCGTGATTTCCATCCATAGGCGACACTGGATACATCCCCTGACTGCTCCACTGAACTCCCACTCTACACTGGTTGTTGCAGCATGTCCCACAGCGAGGGCACTGAGCCCCACTGCGCTCCTGAGAGGATGAAATCTCACTGGGGGCCACTGGGGTAGAAGCTTTTGGAGACTCCCGCTCAACCTTTATCACAGTCTCGGAGTCTGTAGAGAAGAAAGTACAGGAGGTAAGATATACTGCTGAAATATAGGGCAGGACTATTATACTAAGATGATCACATAATAAGTAGTTACCAGACTGACCGCAAAAGACTTATCTTAAATGAACATTGGGGCAGGGAGAGAGGGAAGAAAAACAGCTGCTACGAATGCAGGCTTTTAGTAGTTATATGTTTTTTTAGATAGGGGACAGTATTATAGTAGTTATATTCTTGTATATAGGAGGCAGTATTATAGTAGTTATATATACAAGCAAGTAGATGTGCTGGCACTATCAGCAGACCGTAGTATTCTGAAATTGTTTGTATGTCCAGGTTAAGTGACCTTATGTGATAGGGAGCGTTGTGATCTCTGTTTACTGAGTGATCTCAGTACAGTGTCTGCATCACGGTGGTGCTCAGCATGAATAGGAAAACTGTCTATCTCAATGGCTTGTGCTTATAGTAGTTATATTCTTGTATATAGGAGCAGTATTATAGTAGTTATATTCTTGTATATATGCAGTAGTATAGCAGTTATATTCTTGTATATAGGGGCAGTATTATAGTAGTTATGGCTCAGGGAAGAAACAGAGTGCTGCACATCACACCCATGGCTGATACTAGTGCCGCTTGGCTAAATAAAAAACACATCAGAATTTTGTGTATGAATTGATCAAGCCATACTGCCCCATGTACCTCGTGCCGGTATCTGATACACATGGGTCCCTACACTAAGTCCACACCGTGCCAGTCAGTGGCCACCAACCCCGCAGGCGTGCACAGCCAGGGAACGGGGGCCATGGGACGGCCCTGCGACCCCCATGCCACAGGACCAGACCCAAAAACACCACACCAGAACCCGGCCAGCACCGCCGGCGGAGAAGGTCGCCCCCAAGCAGCACAAGTCTGGATAAGGTATTGCGCTCACCATAGCTGCAGCAAACAGAATGGGAAAAAAACAGGAGGGATTAAAACCATGTGCACTCAGGTGTCTCCTGCTAATTGCGGTCATGTGGGTCTCACCAGGAGGAGTGCAAAACACGGAGAAAAGAGAGAAACAAAATGTGGCTCAGGGAAGAAACAGAGTGCTGCACATCACACCTATGGCTGATACTAGTGCCGCTTGGCTAAATAAAAAACACATCAGAATTTTGTGTATGAATTGATCAAGCCATACTGCCCCATGTACCTCGTGCCGGTATCTGATACACATGGGTCCCTACGCTAACTCCACACCGTGTCGGTCAGCGACCGCCAACCCCGCAAAGCGTGCACATGCAGGGAAGGGAGGCCATGGAACGGGCCGCCCATGGCCCCCGTTCCCTGGCTGTGCACGCCTGCGGGGTTGGTGGCCACTGACTGGCACGGTGTGGACTTAGTGTAGGGACCCATGTGTATCAGATACCGGCACGAGGTACATGGGGCAGTATGGCTTGATCAATTCATACACAAAATTCTGATGTGTTTTCTATTTAGCCTAGCGGCACTAGTATCAGCCATAGGTGTGAGGTGCAGCACTCTGTTTCTTCCCTGAACCGCATTATAGTAGTTATATTCTTGTATATAGGAGCAGTATTATAGTCGTTATAGTCTTGTATATAGGAGCAGTATTATAGTAGTTATATACTTGTATATAGGGGTAGTATTATAGTAGTTATATTCCTGTATATAGGAGCAGTATTATAGTAGTTATATTCTTGTACATAGGAGCAGTATTATAGTAGTTATATTCTTGTATATAGGAGCAGTATTATAGTAGGTATATCCTTGTATATAGGGGGTAGTATTATAGTAGTTATATTCCTGTATATAGGAGCAGTATTATAGTAGTTATATTCCTGTATATAGGAGAAGTATTATAGTAGTTATGCGGGGATTGTGGTCGCTGACCGGCACAGTGATGTTTTTTGGTTAGGGACTCATGTGTGTCAGAAGACCTGCACGTGGTACATGAGGCAATATGGTTTGGCCAAATTATATACTAACTTCTGATGTTGGTTTTAAATGTAGCTGAAAAAGCTTTCGTGTCAGCCATGGGTGCGATGTGCAGCCATTTCTGTCTTTTTGGCTTGTGCATATTTTAGGTATTCTGTCCCTTTTTTCATTGTGGCTTGCACTCGTGCTTTGTAAGACCCATGTGATCCAAATTAGCAGGAAGCACCTGTGTACATAAGGGGAGGATCTCCTAGTTTTCTCCCATTCTACCTGCAGAGGAATGGAGAGAGGCAAGAGCTTGTTCACACTTGTGTTGCTTGGCGTCCACTTTTTCCGCCGTTGGCGCCTGCGGGGTCTGGGGGGGCCCTTTAGGGTCTGGTCCTGTGACAATGGGGTTGCAGGGCCATTCCGTGGCCCCCCTTCTCTGCTTGCGCACGCTTTGCGGGGATTGTGGTCGCTGACCGGCACAGTGATGTTTTTTGGTTAGGGACTCATGTGTATCAGAAGACCTGCACGTGGTACATGAGGCAATATGGTTTGGCCAAATTATATACTAACTTCTGATGTTGGTTTTAAATGTAGCTGAAAAAGCTTTCGTGTCAGCCATGGGTGCGATGTGCAGCCATTTCTGTCTTTTTGGCTTGTGCATATT